>NW_022196895.1:38577290-38578129 GCF_008632895.1 Mastomys coucha | reverse complement strand
ATTTGCAAGTTCATCTGGAACAACAAAAAACCCAGGATAGCCAAAACTATTCTCAACAATAAAGGAACTTCTGGTGGAATCACAATCACGGATCTTAAGCTGAGCAACAGAGCAATTGTGATAAAAACTGCATGGTATTGGTACGGTGACAGGCAGGTAGATCAATGGAACAGAATTGAAGACCCAGAAATGAACCCACACACCTATGGTCACTTGATCTTTGACAAAGGAGCTAAAACCATACAGTGGAAAAAAGACAGCATTTTCAACAGATGGTGTTGGCTCAACTGGCGGTTAGCATGTAGAAAAATGCAAATCAATCCATTCCTACCTCTTTGTACAAAGCTCAAGTCCAAGTGGATCAGGGACCTCCACATCAAACCAAATACATTGAAACTAACAGGAAAGAAAGTGGGGAAGAACCTCGAGCAAATAGGCACAGGGGAAAATTTTCTGAACAGAATACCAATAGCTTATGCTCTAAGATCAAGAATTGACAAATGGGACCTCATAAAGTTGCAAAGCATCTGTAAGGCAAAAGACACTGTCAATAGGACAAAATGGCAACCAACAAATTGGGAAATGATCTTTACCAATCCTACATCTGATAGATGTATACAAAGAACTCAAGAAGTTAAGAGTCCAGAGAACCAAATAACCCTATTAAAAAATGGGGTACAGAGCTAAACAAAGAATTCTCAACCAATGAATACCGAATGGCTGAGAAGCACGTAAAAGAAATGTTCAACATCCTTAGTCATCAGGGAAATGCAAATCAAAGCAACTCTGAGATTTCACCTCACACCAGTCAGAATGGCTAGGATAAAAAACTCAGGTGA
>NW_022196895.1:38521658-38576968 GCF_008632895.1 Mastomys coucha | reverse complement strand
GAGGTTGTGGAGAAAGAGGAACACTACTTCATTGCTGGTGGGACTGCAAGCTGGTACAACCACTCTGGGAATCAATTTGGCAGTTCCTCTGGAAATTGGACATAGTTCTGCCAGAGGACCAAGCTATACCACTCCTGGGCATATACCCCAAAAATACTGCAACATGTAACAAGGACACATGCTCCACCATGTTCATAGCAGCCTTATTTATAATAGCCAGAAACTGGAAACAGCCCAGATGTCCCTCAACAGAGGAGTGGATACAGAAATTGTGGTACATCTACACAATGGAGTACTACTCAGCTATTAAAAACAATGACTCCATGAAATTCTTAGGTAAATGGATGGATCTGGAGAATATCATCCTGAGTGAGGTAACCCAATCACAAAAGAACACACATGGTATGCACTCTCTGATAGGTGGTTTTTAGCCCAGAAGTTTGGAATACAATAAGAACAACCCACAAACCACAAGAAACTCAAGAAGAAGGAAGGCCAAAATGTGGACATTTCATTCCTTTTTAAAAGGGGGAAGAAAATACCCACAGAAGGAGTTGCAGAGACTAACTATGGAGCAGAGACTGAAGGAAGGACAAGCCAGCCTAATATAGCTATCTCCTGAGAGGCTCTGACAGTACCTGTCTAACACAGATGTAGAGGCTCACAGCCATCCATTGAACTGAGTACAGGGTCCTCAATGAAGGAGTTAGAGAAAGGACCTATGGAGCTGAGGGGTTTGCAGCCCCTTAGGACGAACAACAATATAAACTAACTAGTACCCTCAGAGCTCCCAGGATCTCAACCACCAACCAAGGACTACACATGGAGGGGTCTGATTGTTCTGGCAGCATGTGTATAGTAGAGGATTGCAAATTCGATCATCAATAGGAGGAGAGGACCTCAGCCCTGTGAAGGTTCTGTGCCCCAGGGCCTGGGAATGCCAGGGCCAATAAGTGAGAGAGGGTGGGATGGCAGGCATGGGGAAGGGGGAGGCAACAGGGGTTTGTTTTTGTTTGTTTCTTTGTTTTTTGGAGGGGAAACTGGGAAAGGAGAAATTTACATGTAAATAAAGAAAATATCTAATTTAAAAAAAAAAAAAAAAGTCAGTCTACAGAGCAAGTTCCAGGACAGCCAAGCTTAGGCAGTGAAGCAGTTGGAAAACAGAAAGTCAGTGATAATATAATAGAACAAGTGAGCCATACTTCAACTCCAGCAAGAAACAGAACCCAGCAGCTTCGGCTTTAGAGCAACGTTGAAATATAAAAATATAAAGCCATAGTAAACAGGAAAATAGAGCTGGGTGTGCTGGTATACACACAGTTAATCCCAGCACTCAGGATGTTAAATCTCAAACCCTGGGACAAATAGAGAAGGTGCCCACTTAACACATCAAAGCCGACCTGGCCACCAGGTTCTCCCAGAGTCCAGTCCACTGTAAACTTTCTCTTCCACCACACCTAGGAGCAGTCAAGCCTTCTCATTATTTCTTTTGTTTTCTCTCTTTTTTTCATTCAAAGGAGGTATTGAGAGGTGAATCCCCTTGAGTTCAAGGCCAGCTTGATATACAAATTGAGTTAGGTACAGGAGAGCCAGAGCTATGTCAGACCCTGCCTCAAAAAATAAAATAAAATAAACCTGAAGAATATACACCACCAATGTATATTCTACAACAAAGTAGAAAGAATGACTGGGCTTTAATTATGAATAAAACAAGTTTTGAGACAAAAAATATGATGAGAGAAGGAGAGGTGTTCAGTTCACAAAGATTAAAACAAGATTCAACAATTACAAAATGTGGACAAGCTTACCAACAGGGCCTCAAAAAAAACAGTCAAGAATGAACAAACTATGTTAAAGGTGGCATGGTAGACAAACATTACAAAGGAATCCTGGTTTCAAAATTGATGTTAGAACAGGACTTTACTAATGACCTAAGAACTTAACATAAAACAAAAGAGCATGATGTGTCAATCCAATGCAAATTAAAAGGGACACCCTGACACACAACAACATTTAGCCAGGAAATGCAAAGCCACTACAGTAGTTATCATTTAAAAAAACAAAAACAAAAAGCCAATGGGGAGCCAGGCAGTGGTGGCATGTGCCTTGAATTGTAGCACTTGGGAGTTCGAGGCCACCCTGGTCTACAGAGTGAGTTCCAGGACAGCTAAGGCTACAGAGAAACCCTCTCAAAAAGGGGATGCTGGGGGTGAAAAGAATCAGATTTGTTTTCTAAATTACTAAAACAACAAGGGAGCCTTTTAAAGCTGATAAAGGCTTCTGAGAAACCTACAGCTAACATCTGAAAATAAAAAACTGAATTGGTCACTGCAGATGTGGCTCAGTACTTGAGAGCTTTTACCATGCATAAGGCCCTGAGTTCAATCCCTATTAAAATAGAAAGGAAGGGAGGGAGGGAGGGAGGGAGGGAGGGAGGGAGAGATGATGTACAGGACAGCAGATCTCTTGTGAGTCTAAGGCCAGGCTGATGTACATAATGAGCTTCTAAAGACAGCCAGACGCTTATCTATTTCAAAAAAAAAAGACTGAGCTGCATGCTCAACACTGGGATAGGGAGTAAGGCAAGGTCGCCCTACAAGACAATCAATAAAAGAGGGAAATTAATGAAAGACATGGAAGAAAAGCATTTTTATTTGTAGATGACAGTTTCAAGTAATCCTAGAGGACCCTGAAAAGTTGTCCTTACTTCCAAATGCATTCATATTATGGTACATGTGCAATAGTAAACAGTATCATAATGCCTACAGACTATGTCTAGCAAATCAAGTCCAACCCTACAGTGAACACTTCTGAAATTAAAGGCCTAAATTGGTAATCTTTCCATAAATTATCCTTATGAATCAGGAAAGATGATGTTTCTCTCCAACTTTCCTTCTACATAGCTCAGGCTCCTCTCAAACTCATGAAACTCCTGCTTCAGCCTCCAATGTACTAAGATTATATGCAAGAAACATCACCCCAAGCTCCTCTCTTCCGCTCTTCTCTAGAGTCAGGACAGGCACCATGTATGCACATGTATTCACAGAGAAGCTGTCAGAGAACCTCAGAATTAACCAAGAAACACCAAAAATTCTTCTCTAGTACTAAGAAATGCTAAATCAACGAGTGAGGTATAACTGTAACTTTCAGATTGTAAACAAAGGTAAGTGGGCTGAAGGACAGGCGGGTTAAAGCAAACAAGGCAAGGACGAGAGGCTCTCAGGGCACTGTACACATACACTCAGTGTACAACTATACAGCCGTGATGGTCACTACGCACATGCTGTATAAACTTAACATAGAACCAACTACAGAAGCTCAAATGTCACTATGCACACACTGTATAAATTCAATACTGAAGAATTCTTGACATATTTGTAAATTAAAACTTGCCATAACAAAATACTGAGAATAAAAAAACCATAGAAACAAAAAGAAAACAGAAAGGCTCTATGCTATTTTCAGTAAATTAAAAACAAAAGCAAAACAAAGGTACACTCAAAAAGCTTTTCTATTACATTTCTGCTTAAATGTATATGTGGGGGTAGGGGAGTTACATGTAAGGTCAAAGAACACCTTCTGGGAATCAGTTCTCTCCTTCTACTATGTCGATTCCAGGGACCCAACCCAGGTCATCAAGCCTGGTAGCAGATGCCTTTATCTACGAAAAGTATTTAATAAGTACCATAGGACAGAAGTAATGGTGGGATTCTTGGGAAGTAGAAGATCAGGAAGGAGCTCACAGTCTTGCTAAGCTACACAACAAGTTCAAGGTTAGCCTGACTTGAAAAAAAACAAAAAGCCATAGACTAATAATAATAAATCATGAAAACAAAGGCAGCCATCACTGTCCACAATAGTATAGGACTATTAAAATAACTGTAAGCTAAACTCTAATAATAAATGGAAAAGTTACAGTTAAGTCTGTGACCTTAAAAATGTGTATGAGAATTTTCAAAACTCAGAACCAAAAACTCATTGGTTCCTAGAGAATAAGAATACAGGGCTTCTAATTTGACCTTACTAGAAATAAGAAAAGATCAATTAACTTGACTTCATCAAAATATTAATATTCTGGGGACCCAAGTTCAATTTCCAGCAACCACATACTGAATCACAATTGTCTGTAACTCTAATTCCAAGAGATCAGAATGCGCTCTTCTGGCCTCCAGACACTAGGCACATAGTGCAGTCATACATGCAGGCAAACACCCACTTTAAAATCAAACGAAAAAAGTATTAGTTCGCCGGGCGGTGGTGGCGCAAGCCTTTAATCCCAGCACTTGGGAGGCAGAGGCAGGCGGATTTCTGAGTTCGAGGCTAGCCTGGTCTACAGAGTGAGTTCCAGGACAGCCAGGACTACACAGAGAAACCCTGTCTCGAAAAAACCAAAAAAAAAAAAAAAAAAAAAAGTATTAGTTCTATGGTGCTAGGGATATGACCCAGAACCTCACACGCTGCTCAGCAAGTAGTCTACCACATTAACCCTAAATACAAAATTTATACAAGTTACCAGAATAAAACAGATTTAGAGAAACTGGATACATGTAAAAGTAAAAGGGTTAAATAGCAATACACAAAAAAGATATATTACTTTTTAAAACCAAGCAACTCCCCCCTCCAGAAATTAGCAAACACTGTACAAAGGAATACAACTAGTAAATATGAAAGCAGTTCAACCATTCTAAGCAGTTCATCAGCATTCTAAGAGTACAGGAGCCCAGACAGCCACAGGGACAATGACCACAGTCCTAGCACCCAAGACACTAAGACAGAAAGAACAGAGTCTGAGGCCAACCTGAGCTACACAAGAGGCTGCCTTGTCTCAAAAAACAAAAATAAAAGTACATACATAAACATGCCTTTGTTGAATTATCAGGTAGTTAAAAGAAGTAAAATTTCACAACACTTGTATAAACAGCTGGTCTAAGAAAACTGGCAGAATCCTTAAAGTCCTCCAAACTCTAACTACCAAAAATTTAAATAGCTATTACCATTTGACTCAGCTTTTTCACAGCTAAGAATCAACACAACAAAAACAGTTGAGTATGTTCACAAACAAACGAACCAAATAGTAACTTTTATAATGCCAGGGGCAACTAGGAAAAAAAAAGAACAAAATACAAAAGTGTCAAACACAGAGAAGGAAAAGAGGGATGGAAGGAAGGAGGGAAGAAGGAAGGAAGGAAGGTAGGTAAGTTGGTTATGCATTGTAATACAATAACTACTGTATGACAAAAGACATTCTAAAACTGACTATTTGAGACAAATTTAGTAAAAAAACATAGAAATACCTATTTTTAAATACATTAAATACATTAAACAACATTCTTTGAACACCCACAAGATACACCAAATACAACAGAGTAGGAGGAGGTCTAGGAAAGTCTGATGTGTACTGAATAGCAGAGGTTTGCTACAGGTCAAATTCTATAATTTTAAACTTCACACACACTTTATTATATGCTCTTTTTAAATGAATTTTTTCCTAGTAACTTTCTAGACTGCTTGTTACATATAATCATGAAACATAGCAGCCTTCCCCCTCCACTCCCAATTTCCAACTACACACCTCTTTTAAGCAGAAGTGCCTACTTCAACTTTGGGCACCACAGCAGCAGTTAACCGGGCAGCGCGGGCAGTCAACTTGAGAAATGCTGATCTCATGCTAAGGGAATGCTGACTATTTATAGTATTGGATGTTCTTGCTTGTTTGATGGATACACAAAAGCTTCAAATGGGCACTCTGGCAGCCAACTAGAGCCTGCTACCATCTAGGCTTACAGAACCAGAAGAGTGTAAGAGCCAAGTGGGTACGTATCAGCCTATCTATGTTAAAGGGAACCTGTTAACAAAGGTATGGGATCGGGCAGAATAACTAAGACATATACCAAATTTTAGAACAGTTGAGAGGTGTAACATGAATAAATTAAATAATAAAAGCCCTTTAAAGGATCAAAGTGTAAAACCACAGACAGTTCATACAGTTTCATTATAAGACTTTCTAAGCTGATATTCTGGATGAAATTAAGATGGGAGCAACAGGGAGGCCAGAAAGGTGTTGAGTGGCCCAAAAGGCTGGGACTGGGAGTAGGTGAGAGAGATGGACATCAGTGGCCTGTACTGACAATCAAGACAGTGGTTCTCGCCCTTCCTAATGCTGTGACCCTTTAATATAGTTCCTCATGTTGTGGTGATCCCAACCATAAAATTATTTTCATTACTATTTCATAACTGTAATTTTGCTACTGTTATGAATCATAATATAAATTTCTGATATGAAGGATATCTGATATGCAACCCCAAAGGGGTCACAACCTTAGGTTGAGAACCACTGACTTAAGGGATTCATTAGACTGCCGATGTGGATGATGCAAAGGAGAATCTGAACAGACTGTGATGGTGGTGGAGAAGCCACCGGCCCAGAAAGCTTGCTTACACGCCTCACTCATTGCTTTGCTTTTTACATCTGCCCCGCTGATATCAGACTGGGAAGACATCTTCAGCCCTCCTCCACTTTCAACGCATACCCCTCCCAAGGAAAAAAAATTCACTATATAACTTAGAAGATCAATGATGAAGAAAAACCTAAAGATAAAAATCGTAAGAAGGGCTGAAGAGATAGCTCAGTGGTTAAGAGCACTGGCTGCTCTTCCAGTGGTCCTGACTTCAATTCCCAGCAACCACATGGTGGCTCACAACCATTTGTGATGGGATCTGATGCCCTCTTCTGGGGTGTCTGAAGACAGAGACAGTATAGACATACATTAAATGAATAAATAAAATCTTTGAAATACAGTTAAGGGCTTAGAGGGAAGACTAGATCCAAATGTCTAGACATACAAATTACAACTGGTCCAGACCAGAAAAAAGAAAGAAGCAATAATTACACAAAGTCTAGAAGAATGTGAAGCTACTCTGGACAGGTCCATATGTGAAACATGAAACCCCAAACAGAGTAAGGTGTGGAGCTGCTTAACAGTGTTTCATGAACACAGAGAAATCAAATGTAGGAGAAGCCTGTGTATAAATACAGACTATTTTAATAACTGACTTTTTTATCACACACGTATTTTACATAATTAATTTAAACAAGTTTATCAAGTCAGTGAAATACATACACAGAAAACTATACTTAGGGAATTTAAAACACATTTTTACTACAACCCTTAGTGAGATTCCCTACACATAAAAATAATTAGAGAACAGTTTAAATTGCCTTAGCAATTTTATTAGAGGTAGTGTTAGTGCTGATACTGTGGCCTGTGTAAAAAATGCAAATAGTAATCATTGAGGAAGTCATTTTCACAGAAAAAAAAAAAAACAAAATTCAAAGCTGTGAGGTGATGTAGTTTGAAAAAATGGCAGTATAAGCCTTACTGGCACAAAACAGCAAGAAGTCTTACTGCACCTTTAAATATGTACCTTCTATCTACAGCCACTACAGTCTTTTTAACTAGTAAGAACTCAAAAGCAGCACTAGCCCTATATTCAACACAGTGACCTAGAAATGCAACTTCTCATAAAAAAAAGAACTACATCTCCTTGGAAAACCAACGGAGTCTCAAACTGGAAATGCACAAGAGAAGCCTCAACATCTTGTTCCAACAGAAAAAAAACAAAAATATAAAAGAATCATAAGATCAGGAATGAATCTTATGAGAGCCAGAAACAGGACAATGGGATATCAGCTCTCTTCTGGTGTGTCTGAAGACAGCAACAGTATACTTATATACATAAAATAAATAAACCTTTAAAAAAAAAAAGGAATCAAAATATTCAATAGTTAAAAAGATGTATCTGATCTATACTTTTACAAATCTTTTTTCTTCCTACAGAAATGTCATTTAGACAATTAAGTATAATTAAAAAAAATAAAATTGATCAGTTAAGTACATACCACGGAGTACCAGGAATAGGAGTAGTAGCTACTGGCTTTGCCTTCTGGGCAGCCTTTTCTTCTTCAGTCATCTCTTCTTCTTTGGGTTCCTAAGGGAAGTAATATTGGATCAAATTAATAACACAAGACAAATAAGAAATAAACTATCATTACAAATACCTCAAATGAAAACCAACCCTAAGATCTCTTGTAAGAACTCCAAGGAGAGATTCTGAGTAGGAACTTCTCAAAAGTCCTACATCCCTGCCCTACACTAAGAGCTGAATCATGTATCAGCAGAAACAAGCAGCAACAACTGGCCCTATCTTAAGACATACTAGCTATGCACTTATAACCGAAATTACTAGAGTATAGAAAATTAGAAGACCTCTTCCTTTAAGGTCGTTTTTCTTCTGCTAATTTCTATAGTACTGAAACATAGCTATCATTGTCATCTTAGAGAATAAAACCACATCCCAAAATTCATAACTTAAGTATTACAAAAGAACCACTCCACACTCAGACAGACAGTGGAGAGGGTAGATGAAATACACTCAACTAGTAAGAGGTACTTCTAGCAGGCAGTGGCACACACCTTTAATCCCAGCACTTGGGAGGCAGAGGCAGGTGGATTTCTGAGTTCGAGGCCAGCTGGTCTACAGAGTGAGTTCTAGGACAGCCAGGGATACACAGAGAAACCCTGTCTTGAAAAACCAACCAAACAAAAAAAGATGTACTTCTAATTTTAACTCAAACTAGTCTGCAAGTCAAGAGTTTGGAGGTTAGATCCCACCTTTAGCGCAAGACCCTTCCTTTCAATGGACCTTGACTAAGTCTAAGGAGGAAAGGGCTAGAGAGACGGCTCAGTTGCAAGAGATGTGTACTGCTCTTCTAGGGTACCTGAGTTCAGTTCTAAGTTCCCATAAAAGGCAATTCATAACTGCCTGTGACTAAAGCTCCAGTGGAGTTGATACTCTGTTTTGGCCTCCAAGGGTACCCACAAGTACTACAAATACATGAAATGAAAACACACACACACACACACACACACACACACACACACACACTTTAAAGTAAAATTAAATTTAAAAATACACAAAATTTAATGAAATTTTCAAAAAGTATTAAAAACAAAAATTACCTTTAAAAAAATTAATGAAACTTTCACAGGAAAATCAGAACTTCAAACTTTCAGAAGTCAAATTGACAACTATTTTAATATAGGGCAAATACATGTTCAGTTCTGTGTAAACACTGCCAAGCAACTCAGGCTGACCCTGTAGTTTAGCATGCCTTGGGCCTTTACCTCCTTGATCTCCTTTATAGGTTCTTCCTTAGGATCTTCCTCCTCTGTCTCCATTGGCAATGGCTCTTCAGATGCCTCCTTAATTGGTTCTTTAATCTTCTCATCTAATTTTTCTGTTAAAAAACTAAGATGATGTCATTCAAAAGTTTTTCTGTAATTTTTTAAAAGAATTTCTCTGAAATAAGCAGCTAAGATGCTCTATTTCTAAATGTTAACCATAACTATAAATACCCTTCTTGGTACTGTCACTACTATTACTGGAAAACGCTTTAACCTGCTGACTTCAAGAGAACATATTCTCAAGTCACCTATATCATGTGCAGCAACCATCCATAAAATACTGAACTATGTTGAGAAACAGGGACTCAAAACATAGAACACTAAGAGTCTGCCACATACTAGGCTCCAAAGATCCAAATTTTGTTGATCAGTATCACAAACTTCCATAACAACAATACGATTATGCAGTACCTAATAACTGAAAATGTGTTAATATGCATGAATATTTTAAAACTATTCTTTAGCTTACGAAGTAGGAATGTCAAATAGCAGTCTACTTATTATAGGTCATACTATGTCCTGAGTTACAAAACAACTATACCTTTTTCCTTCAGTTCTTGAGGCTTCTCCCATGTTGATTCTAGTGTTCTATTATTGTAATAGTACGTCTTCCCATCTGCTGTTTTATATTCAGTCCACTCAGAAACTGCTGTTGCTCCAGCCAAGGTAGCAGGTGAAGCTGCAATAGCAACCTGGGGATGTATCATGGGTACTATAGGAGGGGCCATTCCTGGTAATACACCTAAAAAAATTAATAAAAAGTTAGATCTAAGTATTAAAACATAATATAAAATAAAACCACAAGTGAAATCTTCCTAGTAAATATTAAATACTTGGAGCAAGAATAGTATATAAAAGGTGATGTAAGTATTGATTCTACTTCCCTGGACTTTTGATTCTAATGCCTAAATTCAAATGGATACAAAATTGGATCAAGAAATACCTTAAGAACAGTTAAAAGTTTAGGTGTCCTCTATGACCATGTCTAACTACCCATGACATACTAATAGAAATTCACTTTTTAAGTTCTACAATTCTAAAGAAATAACAATCACTGAGTGCAATTCCTAACCCAAAATTATTTCCTACCTCTAAATTACTTAAAGGGGTCAGAATAAAAATTCTTAGTTTTAAAGTAAAACAACTATTACCGACTCCAAATGATAAATATGTGGAATATCAGATTACCCTTCCCCTTAAAAAGGCAGATCTAGTTTTAAAAGACAAGCCTCAATTTTTGTTTTATATAATGCTAAATAAATACTGTTAATATAAAGGATGGATACAAGAATCCAAACAGAAAACAAAATCCTAGAATCTAGGTTTCAGGCAGTCTTACTTTGGTAAATTTAAAACGCAAATGTATGCTATATACAAATATCACACACAGTCACTTGCATGCAAGCATAATCACATCATTTTACACATGGAAATGACATTTTATATTTAACTTAAAAACATACATCAAAAATAAAATTAAATGTTATGAATATGAGAATGAAGTTGTTTACACTTATTACATAAATTAAGATATATAAAGTGATCTGACCTCATTTGCTTTTGTGAACCAAAGAAGCTAATACTACAGGAAATTGGGAAATTAAGTGTTGGCCAAATATGACAACTGCATTTAAACTGCTCGTTAAAAAGAAAAATATTTTTAAGCTCCACTCACTTGGGCAAAAATAAATAAATAAAAGGATAAACAACAACATTCACTACCATGCCAACTTACAGACAAAACAAACTAAGATGGTTTTAAAATTACCGGTCTTGGTGGTAGCGACTGTCTTTACATACGGGCAGCTGACTATTTGCATCATTGCTACACCTGTAAAATGGATAAGCAAGCATTGGTTGGAAAGCTGCCATTGTATGTCGGCTACCACTGGGATTCAGGGAAATAATTTACCACTACAATTTAGAATCTATTTCCAATGAAAATGACCAAGAATGGAATAAAATAGTTGCTTGACATTTTGTGGGAAGTAGTGTCAGATCAAGTGTTGCTATTTCTAGCTACAACACCAGTTACCTACCAGCTCTCGTGTTTGAAGGAGCCTCACGTTTAAATTCAACAAGACACCCTTTGGTTACACACTAATAAATCCTCGTGTGGGACCTTTTCCCACCAGACATCAAACCCAGCTGTGGATGCTTACACGCCAGTGAAAGGCACTGCACACTGCACTGTCTGACAAGACACTTTGGCTCTGTTGATGCTCACTGGAAACCACATGCTAGGGCTGAATGGTAAGGTACAACTATGGAAAAATAGAAAGGAAAAGACGGGGCAGAGGGGCAGGGGGAAGGCATAAAATGGATTCAAATACTCCACTGCAGTAACAGTTAAAACAAAAGCATAGATGGAGAGAGAGAGCGGCTAGCATTAACTAGTGTTAAAACATGTTTAGTGCCTGCCACATGGAACGGAACCAACATGAACACTGCGGAGGCAGGCCAAAACTACCCTTGTCCCCCTGACGTTCTCAGTCACTGTCTGTTGTCACTTAGGCTGGCTGAAGGAGCGCGTATTAAGAACAGATATTACGTACAGTTTGAGGAGGAGGAAGACTCATCATGATGTATTAGAATGATGATAAAAGGTGAAAAGAAAAGCTGGAAAACTGAGGAAATTCAAAATTGAATGTGAATTTTAAAATGTTTTAAAAATAAAAATCTGAAGAATCATAGGGAAATAATTTTTACTGTTTTGTACCTGGAAAAAACTCAACTTAATTTGGTACTGCAAATTTAAAAAATGTAAAATACTATATTAAAAATAAACTTTCCCACTGAAGGATGGGAAAAGAAGACTCTCCTGATTCAGAAAGTAAAATCAAAATTAAAACTCTGTTTTCAAATAATTTAAATGATGTTCACACACACACACATCCAAAAGCACCAAATTTTGAAGTGCCTTAATTTCATTACCATTTCACATAAAGATTAACACTAAACTTCCTACTAACTTTAAGCCAAAATAAAATCCCTGAGTTATAAAAGCATGCTGAGTGAAGAAAGCTGTGTGTATTGTTTTATTTCCCTAATGTTGAAACAAAGCAAAAGATAAAAAAAAGTCACTTCATAAAAGAAGTTTCAGGCTGGAAGTTGTAGCTGATATAAATATTGCCATCTACAGGGTCACCAAACCTAGTAAGCCACCACTTCCCCTTAGCATTAAAACTTTCTTCCAAAGTCTAGTCTCTTAAACTATCCTCCAAAAATTTCCACTATGTAACATTAAATGAATCAAATAGCTTCATATTCAGACATAACTACCAATGATAAAAATCAACTGAGCCAACTCAAGTATCTCTATATAACTATTAGCATATGTTTCTTCTCAACCTAAACAGGTAAGTCTAAGGCTTTCCCTGTAGATGTTACAAGCATATTATGAGTACTCACAAAATAACCACATACCTAAAATACTAACCTTTTATAAAAGGGGAAATTTTTGTCCAATTTTCCTATAAATTATGCTGTCCTTAAAATATGCTCTATTAGGAAATTAGAAAATTCGATTTAGCATTTTGGATTCTGATGTCAATGACAGTAAGTTTCTTCAAATTGCAAGTTTTCAGTTTGCTAAGCAGATAACTCTAATCCTAACCTGTTACCACCCTCACATTCCACTTCTTAGTTCATCTAAATCTACTACTTCCCTTCATCTTAGTCATCTCCTACTCAGTCATCTTTATTACACCCAGACAATGCTATTACAAATACAATCTCAAACTGCAAAATAAGTAATACAAATAAATCCTTCCAATTCGCCTTAACACAGATTAGACATAAAGAAGCGGGAAAGGTAGGATCTAACTATAAATAATGAGACAAAAATTTGGGGAGGAGAAAATAAGTGTTTTTGTCTTTTCCCTAAAACCCTTGTAGAACTTGTAGTTCCCTTGTAGAACTTGGTGAAAAGTTTAATGAGAAAAAGAATGAGTATCAAAGCAGAAATGCCTCAGTACCAACAAATGCTACTATTACTTTCTATAAGACATCTTCCGAAGAAGCTTGGTAGCTCGGACAACCAAACTCCTACCCAGCTGGAGAATTCTTGAGAATTTGGAGGACAGTTCAGGAATATGAACACTTGTCTACCCTGCACAAGTCCCTGAGTTCAATCCCCAGAAGTGCATGCATGCATGCATGCATGCACGCACGCACGTGCGTGCGCACACACACACATACACACACAACTTAACCTACAAAATATTAGTGGCTGCCACTTTTTAAAAGTGTCTTTTACTGTCAAATTTCACAAGTAGCATCTTCGTTTTGTGGTCACTACCACCTATTCTAAATTTTTAGAAAGTATGAAAATGAGGAATTTGACAAACTTCCACTTTCCACAAACCTTTGCTAATAACATGTACCCTTTGCCTTTTTTCTGTTCTAGTAAAAGCATAGAGAATACAGTGACCATCCTTTCAGAAGACAACAGTCTTTCAAAATATTCTTATAGCTTCATCATGCCACCTCTCAGTCTGTTCTCTACAAATTAAGACTTCAACATGTTCACACTCAAAACCTACAACTGGCCTTTACACTGTCCTTAACTATAAAGCAGACTACCATGTCAAGGCTTGAAGACTAGACAAGTGAATTCTAGGTTAGGCTGGGTTACACAGCAAGACACTAAATAGTAATATAATAATAGTAATAATAATATAGTTTTTAAAAAGGAAAAAGGGTTTGACAAGTGTCAAACTATTCCGCACTTTGTTACTTTCCTACAAAAATAAGATGCAGAGGAAAGTACTCAGATTTCCTTAAATATACCAAAGAAAAAATCGTTAGTACCAAACAACTTGTTTTTCTTATTTTTAAATGGCAGAGAATCTAACCTTCACATACAGGGCATTTTCTCTCTAGTACTTATCTACCACTATATCAATATATATAAAAGACTTTCTAATCCAATTAAAAAACACCAGTTCTTAAATGTTTGGTTCTTGCAAATTTTTAATATTTAAATGTATTCACATCACATCTCTCCTTTTACACAGAACCCTATACAGTAAGTGGCAACAGCCTTAGGGAAAGTGTGAAAGTTAGACAGAAGCCAGGGTCTTCCTCATCCTCTGCACAAGCTAGCCTTGTAAAACTTATCTACAGTAACAGTGCTTTCAGCTACAACACATAAGGAATGAGTCATGGATCAAGGATTAAATACATTCATTTGACAACAACAAATGCACTCCAATTAGGATGCCCAACAATTCCATTATGTATTCCCTAATGGAAAATTTCTCCACAAATCTTAACTCGTTCTCTATTCTTCATAATTCCCAGTACAATAACACACACAAACCTGCGCTAACAAACTTTTAAATAATGTAGGTTATGCTCCACTTTATAAATGTTGTAAAGAAACCTTCTCATTTCTGACTTATATCAATCTGTTCACAATTAAGTGACTCACATTCTTCCTAGTACAGCATGATTATTAAGAGTTTGGTACCTGGATCTGGAGGGCAGATCAAATCCTAACATTGTCACTTAACTAAGTGACAATGGACAAAAAAAATAATTAAATCTCCCTGCAAATCTACCTAAGATGGTTGTAAAACTTAAGACTGAATGCATATGATGTGTTAGAATGATATACGGTGTACATTATTTAACTTGTGCTATCTGTTATAGCTTGTCATTTATCAACTTCATAAATTCAATCTCTTTTTTAAAAAAAAAAATCACATTTAGAACATATTTACAAACAAAAAAAAAATTTAGCTTATTGAGGCTATTATCCAAAATAAGTGTACTTTTAAATGTGACTAATTTTAAGACATGTAAACAACAACAAAAAAGGACATTTACCAAAACTTAAGAAAAAATATCGCAGTTAGCCATGAATCTTTAAAAAACATCTCAAACAGGTGAGATTCAAGGCAATTTCAAATGCAACAGACACATGAGAACAAACTGACAATGAGAAACAGCTAGAACATCAAGTGTGATCTGCGTTTACCTGGAAGTGGGATTGGCATGCCAGGAAGGGGCACACGGAATGGAGGCACCATCACTGGTGGGAAAGCAGGTATTGCTGCTGCTGGCTGAGGTACTGAGTGAGGAACAGCAGGAGGTAACGTCTGTGGGTGCGGCTGGGGTACAGTTTGCACAGGTGTGGCTGTAGGAGCAGGAGCTGAAACACTAACTGTAGGCGTGGCAACTGAAACAGCAGGACTTGGGGTCTGGTCTTGTGTTGTGGGTGCTGATGAAAGAGAAAATAACAACATGCATCACTCCTCATGGTCCTTCTTACTGTACTCTTCGCTGGCTCGGTCACTCACTCACTCACTCACTCACTCACTCAGTAAAGGCCCATCGTCTCATGCACCGCAAGAAATGTGTTACAAAATCCATCTTTGAGAAGCTTAAAAATAGCTATATGAAATTTAAACAAAAGCAAAACAAGAGTAGGGCATAAAATAGGACCAAGACCTAGTCTGTTCAGATATAGGGAGGATACAGAAATTCTTACATTGAGATATTAAACCTCAACGAGTCAAGATTTCAAAGAGGAACCCAAAGAGAAAATAAGCAAATACTGAAAGAAGTATGAGCAAAGCAAGGGATAGAGAGCAGCAGTGTTCACAAATCAAAAGTTAACACTCAACTCCTAAGGCGTGAGGCACATGCCAACAAGCCTGGAGTAAGAATCACCAAGTCTCCACTCTGCTGGACAGGGAAAGGGCAGCACTTACAGAGAGAATGGGGTAGGAAACTACATGTTAGTGCATAGAACAGTGTGTTCTCACATTACTGGCAAGATTTCATAAATGTAAATGAAGGGTGCGTGTGATGAGTCAACTGGGTAAATACACAGGAAGAGAGATCCATTACACTACTGGAACTGCCTAAGCAAGAAAGAACAGAGTGAGAAAGGATATGTACACAACTAATGTCTGGATAGGAATGAATGCAACAGAAAATACCTCGATTATTTCAAATCTTAAAAAAAACATTACATGTGATTCTTATAGTGAGAATGGGTAAATGTAAACTTCAGGTTAATTTGGGTTCTGCCAATACATTTTTAATTATCAAATATAAAACACTTCATCTGTACAAGTCACATTTAAAGTAGAAATGATCAAAAAGTAAAATCTATATTTCATATCTTTAAAAGATTTTAGCTCTCATTTAATAAACATGTAATTTATTTATAACTCACCCAGTTCCAAATAAAACCACTATAATTTACCAGCTTTTCAGAGATTTTTTTTTAAAGGAAAGTACTAAACTGTACCTGTATCAGACTAAGAGTACAGCTGGCAAATCACTAACGGTAATCTCAATCTTTAAGCAACTTCAATTTTAATAAAAGCACAGGGTTGAATACAAACCGCCCAATTGTACTGTCCACCTGCAGAAAGAACTCTGTCCACAACCATCTTCTAGCTTCTAAATGAAAACCTCACTTAGGCTGGAAGGATGTGATGATTTCGTACTTGTTAATGAGGAACTCACCTTGGCTAAATAAACAGCAGGGCCAAACAAGTATCTTCAGGGGCCCAGGAATGAACTGTTGGTCTAGCATAGACCTAGCCTTAGGGTACAGTATCATATTAATATAATTTATAACAGTGTGAAAAAGACAAAGTACATGCAATATTTTCCCAGTCCCATATATACACCATTCAGCAACTATAGACCACTAAACTGGCTAAAGATATATTTGTTCTTCCTGATTTCCCTGAGAAGTTGACTTCATGATCATTTTCCACAAACTTGCAAAACAAAACAAACAAACAAAAAACAAAAAAGCTATGCTCAACTTCGAGTAAAATAAATGGTCTGAATGCTTATTCCACATAACCACATATCTATATTGTAGTTCACAGAACGAAATTTTAAAATATTAATTATGTTCAGATTATTAAAACTATGGTCCATGGAACCAATGCCAGGAAAATGAGTTTATAGGAACATAAAATTTTGGGTGGAAAAGATTACAACCAAGGAGATAGCAAAAAGTATTCACTCAACTCACTCCTACTTTCCACAACAGGGTATTCTGCCCTTGCTTAAGGGCAATGAATCTAAGGAAAAGGATGAAGGCAATGAAACAGTCACGGGAGAGAGTGATGCCAAGATAATGAGTAAGTTCCTACGAGTTACGTGTGTTCAAAAAACTGCTAGAGCACTATACCACAATCCAAGCTATTTAACCCAGTGTGGGTTTACTGGCTGGGTTTGTGTGCCAACTTGACACAGGCTGGAATTATCACAGAGAAGGGAGTTTCAGTTGGGGAAGTGCCTCCATGAGATCCAGCTGTGGGGCATTTTCTCAATTAGTGATCAAGCGGGTAGGACCCCTTGTGGGTGGTGCCATCCCTGGGCTGGAAGTCTTGGGTTCTATAAGAGAGCAGGCTGAACAAGCCAGGAAAAGCAAGCCACTAAGGAACACCTCTCCATGGCCTCTGCATCAGCTCCTACTTCCTGACCTGCTTGAGTTCCAGTTCTGACTTCCTTTGGTGATAAATAGCAATATGGAAGTAAGCTGAATAAACCCTTTCCTCCCCAACTTGCTTCTTGGTCATGATATTTATGCAGGAATAGAAACCCTGACTAAGACAGTAGGAGTCTAAAAAAGACCAGTGACTATATACAAGTGGACAGTAAAACTAGAACCACAGAACCAGAATATTCAGGCATACAGTATAAAAACTGGTACTTAAAAGCAATGAAGAAAGCATGACCTTTTTATGTCCTTTAAACAGCAGGAAGGGGTGGGGCACTTGCTGATGAGGGTTTTATATACAGAAATGGAGCACACACAGGGCAAATAAAATAGCTACATAACCATGTATGTTCCTTAAATAAGTACCACCCTTCCCAAGCCATCAAAGAGACCTTAAGCAACAAGAGCCTGCACACAGTGCTACTGCCTTTAAGACCCTTCTCACATCACCACCATGACATACTCCAAGGTTTCTGCCTTGACACTTAAGCATAAAAACCATAAGCTAAAGATCACAATCCAGTTAGGCAGCACAATTTTCCTTCCATTTGTATCTTACACTTGCAAAACACCTAGTACTAAGTAATATCTAAAAACTGTCTCCAGCTGGACTCAGTGTGCTTGCCTGAAATGCACAAGGCCCTGGGTTCAATCACCAGTACTAGGGGTAGAAGGGAGACACATCTATCTGTGTACATTCATTATATATACCTTACTTCTTCAGTTGGTTCTTCTATCAATAAGGTTAAATTCAAATTTGAATCCATTATGATTGTATTTCTTCAGTATGTATTTTTATACTACTTATCCCCAAATTTCTGAAGCTACATTATACATTAAAGTATAAGGGATCCAGGCAGTGGATTAACAATGATTACATCAAGATCATTTCAAGATTATCAGTCAAAGTTTACAGAGTAATACCACTGCCTTAGAGTTTGCTGTGATGGGACCACATGACCAAGGCAACTCTTAAAAGGAAAACACTTAACTGGGGCTGGCTTATAGTTTCAGAGGTTCAGTCCATCATCATAGTTAAGAAGCATGGAAACTTTCAGGCCTACATGGTGGCAGTAGAAGGAGACTATCTTTCACAGGCACCCAGGAGAAAACTGATTCCACACTGGGTCTAACTTGAACTTATCTGAGACCTCAAAGCTCACCTCTCCACAGTGGCACACTTCCTCCAACAAGGCCACACATATTCCAACAAAGCCATACTTCCTAGTTGTGCCACTCCTTATTGGCCATTCAAACACACAAATCTATGGGGGCATACCTATTCTAACCACCACATTCTACTCCCTGGACTTCATAGGCTTGTAGCCGTAACATAATGTGAAATATATTTAGTCCAACTTCAAAGGTCCTCATAGTCTATCATAGTCCTCTCTTAACTGTAATACTCTATAAAATCAAAAGGCAGATCAACATACTTCTAATATATCATGGTATAGGATATATATACCTCCATGTCTGATATACAACTCCTTTCAGCTTTGTTGACTGCAATACAATTCTTTCTTTTGGGTTGATTCCACTCCCTGTTTGCAAATTTCCTCAGCGGGTATCCCTCAGCTCTGGCATCTCTAACATCTTAAGGTTAGATCTCTGGCAAACTTCACAGCTTCTTGATTCAAAGTCTGGGATCCATACATGATCTTCTGGGCTCCTCCAAAGAGCTTGGGTCACTTCAGCTCTACCTTCTGTAGCACTCCAGGCTCTGGCTGACTCCACTCCATTACTGTTCCTGTTCTTGGAGGTCATCCCATGGTATTGGCATTGCCAATATGCTGGGGTCTTCTGCAACTAGGCTTCACCAATAGCCTCTTATAGGCTCTCTTCATGGTGCCAAGCCTCAACTTCTTTGCCTGACCCTCTTCATTCCTGGACCTTCAATTGCCGCAGAGACTGCACCTTCACCAATGGCCTTTCTTCATCAATGGCCTTTCCTGGTCACTCACAGTACCAAACCTCAGGGATTTTCCACAACCCCTTCATACTTTAAAAACCAGTACCATCCAGGTGATTTACCAAGTCTGGCTGCCAGCACAAGGTCTCTCTCTAGAACACAGCTTATTTGCGCTCTCAGAAAACATTTCCCAGATTTCTCCTCAGTGATGCTGGTCTTCTCTTAATCACTGTTAATTTCTTAGCTCTAGCTAACCAGCATCAATTGTCCCAGCAAACCTTCTATTCTTGACTCTCAAGCCTGAGCTGGCAAGTTCTGCTTGCCAGGGAGGGAATATAGTCCCTTTGTTCTATTACATCTTCACCAGCTTTCTATTTTCAATGATTTCCTTCACTGCCTAAGCTTGGCCGTCTTGGAACTTGTTCTGTAGACTGGCTTTGAACTCAAGGTATCTGTCTGCCTGTCTCCTAAGTGCTGGAATTAAAGGCATGTACCAGCATGCCTGTACCTAAGCTTTTCTTTAATTCCCTTTCACAAGATCTTTCTAAGTATGGCCACTATGGTATGCCCTCCATTTCTGAATAGTAATTCATTCCAGATATAGCAGAGCTGACACCAGAGAACAGCCATCACAATCCATCCTTTGTCAGTCTGACTCACAATCATATCTCCTTATGTCTAAAATGAAAACAATAACCAAGTCATAATAACATATAACATGATATAACTCTCTCTCATATAACTACAAACTCAAACAATAAGCTTAGCTGGGTGGATCTTGCCCAAATGTTACTACTTCTTTAATTGTATTTAAAATCTTTGAACACAGTATTTAGCTCCATTCCACTTACTGGTGGCTCCTCTAACCTTTGAACTACACATTCTATATTTTTCCTTTCTCAGTTTGCTACATCTGATCAAAAGGCTCTTCATAACAATGATCCACAGGATAGCATCTATGCTAGGCTGTTTTGAGATTTCCTTTGTCAATGCAATTAATATAAATCTCTTCATCTTAGACTCAGGCAGACTTTTCAAATGAGGAAAAAAGCAGCCACATTCTTTACCAAGATATAACAACGATCTCTAGGTAACATACTAAAATTCTTCTCCTCTGAAACTTCTAGAACCAGGCCCCCTAATTCCAATTCACCCTCAGCATAACTGTCTTCCATGTTCCTACTAGTATGGCCCATTTAGCCCAAAGTCCCCAAATCCACATTTCTCCAAACACAATCACAGTCAGGCCTATCACAGCAATACCCCAGTCCCTGGTACCAACTTCTGTCTTAGTGTTTCATTGCTGCAAAGGGACAATAAGATCAAGGCAGCTTTTATAAAGGAAAACATTTAACTGGGGCTGGCTTACACTTTCAGAGGTTCAAACCATTATCATCATGGCATCAAGCATGGCAGCGTGCAGGCAGACACACTGCTAGAAGAGCTCAGAGTTCTACCACCTTCATCCAAAGGCAGAAGGGGGGACTGTCTTCCATAGGCAGCCAGGAGGAAGCTGATTCCACACTGGATTTAACTTGAGCTTACATATGAGACCTCCTCAGTGACAGTTCCTCCATCAAGGCCACACCTACTCCACCAAGGCCACACCTAATCTAACAAGGCCATACCTCCTAATAGTTCCATTCTCTTGGACTAGGCACTCAAACACATGAATCAATAGGAGCCATCCCTATGCTAACCACCAATATACAGAAAAGTTGTTCAAAAAACAAAAACCTACTTCTCTTCAGCCCTTACTTCTGATATTTATACACTCTCACTTTCATTTTTTTTAAAATTCTAAGTCTTGTGACTGTGATCAGATGCTTGAAAAATCTTTACTTTCTTAATATTTCTAAGCCAATACATACAGCATTTATGTATAGCTTATTCTGGGGCCCACTTTCTCTAAAAGAGGTTTACAGAAAAACTTTAACAAAGACTTCTGACTTCAATATCTCCCAGAGGAGCATCTGAAGAACATTCCAGAACATCCACCTGATTTTTAGAGCTATCCATTTCCTGGGCTTGCTCCGACTCAGTCTACTGAGCAATATAAATAGTCCTGCTTCCGAATTCCTTTAACAATCCCATAAACTACATCAGTTCTCATTATCTTTGTTCAACCCTCAATTAGAAAACTCTATAAAATAGGACCCTGCACACTTCATTTTGTAATTCCAACAGCATTTGTCACTAGTGTTGGTCAGTTAAAGTAACTGTACTTCTGCAGCTTTATTAACTTTACAAACTATACTTGGGAAAATAATTTACTCTACTCATACAAATGTCTCATTTCTCTAATGCAGAAATTTTAATGTCCAAACATATTTTAAGTAACATCAAGGGTAATACTAGAAATATCAGAGCCATTTCAGAATACTGTATTTATTTGGTTTTCACACCCCTAGATACACACACACACTAGGCCAGGACTTACTTGATACTGTCTGTGCAACTGAAGTTGCAGTTGTTGTGGTAGCTGTGGTGGAGGATGGGGTAGATGTCGGTGTTGACGTGGACACTGCAGGTGCGGGGCTACTGGTGGTAGGGGTGGGAGCACCTACTGCTTGTGCTTGTGCTTGGACTTGTGCCTGGACCTGAGCCTGGACCTGGGCTTGTGCTTGAGCCTGGGCTTGAGCCTGGGCTTGTGCCTGGGCCTGGGCCTGGGCCTGAGCCTGAGCCTGGGCCTGAGCCTGGGCTTGTGCCTGAGCCTGGGCCTGGGCCTGGGCTTGTGCCTGAGCCTGGGCCTGGGCCTGAACCTGTGCTTGGGCTGCAAGCATAGGCGTTAGTTCTGATTGCTGAATAACCTTAACTCCATCTGGCTTGGTCCATGCAGACTCACGAGTCCGAGCATTATAATAATAAACCTGCAGAAGCAAAAAAAAGTGATAATCACAAAATCTAGTATTAAAAATGTTAGTATTAAAAGTGCTAGTGCCTTAAAATATTTTAAAGAAGCCTTAGAAAAGGTTAAAAATATTCATAAATTATAAGTCTGTTTTTATAAACAGAAGAGAAAAATCAATGTCATATTTTGTGCAGGAAATTAACAAAGAAGGCCTGCTACTACCGTTATAAGAAAGTCTTGCTGACAAAACTGGCCTTTAACCAACATGCAAGAACTCTACCTGAGAAGGTTACCACTACGCTCTTCCAAGTTAGAATGCATACTACGCCTAAACCATGAAGAGAAACAATGCCCCACATCTTCATAGACTGTTTTCTTTCTGGAGTATGGAATTTTAGAATATGTTAAACAGTACTATATGACCAATCTCTAATGAAAATCCCACCAAAAACACCTAGGTTCATGTGAGTTTATTGGTAGAAAACACTTCCCATGTATGGTTACCATTCTTCTTGGAAGAAATGAACCGTGCAGCCTCATTCCTACTGAGGACTTTGGGAAGCTTCAGTCTCTTTTCCTTCATATTTGACCTCACGCACCTTCTCCTCTGGGTTTTGTATCCTTTCACTATTCAGTTATTTACTGAATAATATTTATTATTTCACTATAATTTCAGCTAGGAGCTCAGCTACATGTTGATCCCTGCTATGTCTTGAGAATGTGACATCATTTAAAATACAGACCTCAATGTGACCCTGTAAGTACAGCAGAATCTAATACAGGTCTTCCCAGAGTCAGCCCCTTGTCACTGCTGGAGGCATAAGGTGCACAACCTAAGCCACCAAGGCTTCACTACTTTGCCACTATAGAAACACGCTGAACATGTTCTGTGGTTTACCTTCCCATCTGGAGTTTTATTTTCTACCCATATCTCCTCAGTGGGAGGCAGAGCTGGAGCACCAGGAGCAGTCCCCGGAGGCATTCCTGGTGGGAACATCATGCCTGGAGGAGGAGGCATAGCTCCCATGGGTGGAGGCATGAAAGGTGGTCTCTGTGAAGTCAAAAAAAACAATTATTGTCAATCATAAACTATGATTTTTTATTTCCTTCAGGTTATATTAAATTATACCTTTACACAAAAGTAAAGAATTATAAAAGCAGTTATATGTTCAAATACATTTGACTACTGCATAAGAAAATGATGAATCTGTAATAAAAATGATTAATGACCAGAATGTCAAAATATTGACAGGAGCTAATTTTAGGTTATATCATCATGGGTAAACTTTATGTTCTTCATATTTCACTACATTTTTCAAGCACTAGACTACTTTAAAAGAAAACTGATGTGTTTGGTTTTTTTTGGTTTTATTTTTGTAGTGATCAGGATCAAACCCAGAGCCTTATACATGCTAGGCAAGTATTCAATTCCTGACCTACATCCCAACCCCTTAAGTTTTAATACTAATTTTATCAATGACTTACAAAGCATCTACAGTACGTACTAATGATAAACAATATTCTATAAAAAAAACACACACACCAAGAACAACTTCATTGTTTTTTACTTAAAGCAAAAATATAGTTAAAAAGATATTTCTCATTCTATTTTTCATGCAGTAATAATAAAGCTCATCACTTTAAGTGTCAGTGAGTTTCACAAATACAGAAAACAATCATCCACTTCTCCAGATTTCATTTGTTCTGCTCTGGTCTCAGTACTGGGACTGAACTCAGCCCTTGCACAAGCCTCTCAGTGGAAAGCTCAGAAATCAGCCATACATAGGAACCACTCTTTTTTTTTTTTTTTTTGGTTTTTCGAGACAGGGTTTCTCTGTGTAGCCCTGGTTGTCCTGGAACTCACTCTGTAGACCAGGCTGGCCTCGAACTCAGAAATCCGCCTGTCTCTGCCTCCCAAGTGCTGGGATTAAAGGCGTGCGCCACCACCGCCCGGCGGAACCACTCTTGTGAGTCAACAGAACCTGAAAATCAGAACCTCCACTGTCATTCTTCAGTAACTACTAACAAGATCCCATGCCAAGCTGTATATGAAGCCAGAAAAGCTGCTGCTGCTGCTTCTGCTTCTGATATCTATGTCTGGTAATGTTAAGCATAAGGAAAGACTCTTCAAGAATAAGTTTAAGAGCCAGGTGTGGTGGTGTATACCTTTAACCCCAGCACTCAGGAGGCAGAGGTAGGTGGATCTTTGTGAGTTTGAGGCCAGTCTGGTTTACAGAGTGAGTTCTAGGACAGCCAGGGCTACACAAAGAAATAGTCTTGAAAAAAAGAAAAAATATATACTTCAGAAGTAATGAATATTGGGACTGTCATTTTGAACAAAGATTAAGAAGATGCTTTCTATAATTTGTATGTAATAAAAAAATTCAATTACCCATAAGCTCCTTAAATTGGACAAGGTAAATGACTCCTACTTTCCTCTAAGTTCTCCCTGCACTGCCCTACTCCCTGCTTTGTTGAACTTGTTTCTGTTACTTCTGCAGGCTCCTGTCTTTACAGCACTAACACAAACTCCATTTATAAAATATCTACCCTAAATGTATATGTAGTAAACTTCTAGTCACTAGCTAAAAAACTGGATCTTTCCAATCTTCAAGTAAATAAAATGCCATATCCCTTAAAAGCTTCCACTTAAAATACAAGTTTAGCCAAATACAGTGGTGCACGTCAACAATCCCAGCACCCAGAGGCCAAAGCAGCACTACTGCATGTCCAAGGCCACGGTGGAATACATGGTAGATTCAGGTCCAGCCTGTGCTAAACAGCAATTCCCCATCAAATTAAAGGGAAAGAAGGAAGGAAGAAGGAAAGAGAGAAAGAAGCCCCTCTTTGTAGATCCCAAGTTTCTACTTAGAAAAACATCATATTTAATCTTTTTCTAATAATAAAATATTTGGAGCAAGAAAAAACTATTATCCAAATCTACTTTCATTCTCCAAATTCTACCCTAGACATTTCTAGAAAGAATAATTACAAAAAAAGAATTACTTAAGAATATACATATTATATATCTGCACCTATTAGATACTTGCTAGCAATATAAACCATGAAAGATAAATATCCTCCACTCAGTACATTAAAATTTGAAAGTCTTTTTCCCACACAAAAGGCAGGTTACAGAAGTTAATTCACAAAATTATTAAGGATAAAAACAAACTAGTATATTAAAGCCAAGTTTTCTGAGTAGTTTTCTGTCTCCACTTAAGTCCCTGATCTGATTCCCATATTAATAACTTAAGGAGCAACAGAAACATATGCAGGTATCTCCTTAGTAAATTCAAAATAACTAAAACTTACATTTTTTGCTGAAGTATCTCACACCTTCAATCTCAGCATTTAAGAAGTAAGGCAGGAGGATCACAGTAAAGTCAAGGCCAGCCAGACTTACAGGCTGAGAACTTGTCTCAAAAAATTAAAAAACAGGAACTGAGCAGTCAGTGGTTAAGAATGTTTGCTCCTCTTCTAGGGAACCCAGGTGTGGTTCCCAGTGGCCATGTCCAGTGATTCACGACTGCTTGTCTAGCATCAGAAGGGATCCAGTGCCCTCTTCTGGCCTGTGTTAGTGTGTGGACACACACACATATACAACTTTAAAACATAAAACATTTAAAAACTGAAATAGAGCTTTAGGGGCTAGAGAGATGGCTATTTCCAGCATCCAATTGTGGCCTACAACCATCTTTAACTCCAGATCAAGGTACGGGGTGCTCTCTTCTGGCCTCAATGGGTATTTGGCACACCTGCTGTACAAGTACATACATGGAAGCAAAACTCATACACATAAAATAAAAACAGTAAAAAAAAAAATCTTTAAACACAAACAGAATCAGGATTTTTAGGCAAAACCTGTGTATAAAATTGATACTAATACCAACCAAGAAATGGCAACCTCTCTAATTCTTTACCTGGAGGTGTGGTGGGCCCATGGGTGGAGGTATTCCTCCTGGAGGAGGCATTGGTGGCATATTAGGATCAAAAGGGGGCCGTCCAAAGGGGGGTCTGGGTGGTGGAGGAGGGCCTCTCATCATGCCGAAAGGAGGAGGTGGTCTCATGAGAGGTGGCGGGCCTCGCATCACAGCATTTGGTGGGGGAGCTGGGCCTCGGAACCTCAAGGCCTGCTGTTGAGCCATCCTGTGTGAAAGAACAATAAATAGTCTCAAAATTACAAAAGTAGTTACTCAATACTAAATTATAGAAATTTCCAAAGGGCTCAAATGCAAACAAGAGTTGGAAAGCCTTATTTTGCAACCACTTGGTAAAAATGAGGTGAGAACAGAGATGAGGGAGAATATTTAGATGATTTTAAAACACCTTCCCACAATAGTACCTATAGTCATAAGATAGAATGAAAAAAAACTACACTAATCAGAAAATGAAACATACCAGATTATCATAATGAATGTTCTCTACCTAAGGATAGATGATTAAGTATGACTGAGAGGGGCATTCCACACAGTCCAACCAAGACTATACAACCTCTAATAATGAATATAGAATGTTCCTGAACAGTTAGAAGACTCAACAGATAAAGGCACTTACCACCAAGCCTAGTGAGCAAAGGTCTGATACCCCAGATCCACAAGGAAAAAGGAGAACCAAGTCACCCGAGTCACCCTCCGACCTTCACATTTGTGTGGTGTAGTGGTTTACACATACACATGCACAACACATACACCCACACACACTGTTCTGGAAGGGTGTTACTCAGAAATCTGTGTCATACAGAAAAAGTTGAAGATGGCTAAGGAACCACAACCCAACACCATCTCCGGTTTATGCACACAGAGGCAGTCCTATATAAAAGGTAGCAGGACCTACTGCTCAGTTTATGCAGACAGAGGCAATCCTATATAAAAGGTTCAGTGAACAATCAACTTTAGAAGCTGATTCCTAGGCTACTTCTCTAGTCATGGAAAACAGACACAAATGTATTTAGGGGGAAATGCTCCAGCTTTTTGTTTATTTGTTTGTTTGTTTGTTTGTTTTGAAACAAGGTTTCTTTGTGTAGCCTTGGCTGCCCTGGATCTAGCTCTATAAACCAGGCTGGCCTCAAACTCCAGAGAGGTCAGCCAGACTGCTTCTCCTGCTGGGATTAAAGGTATGTGTCACCACTGCCAAGCAAGCTCTCTCCAAGTATCTTAACCATAAGCAGTTCAAAATTAAAAAGAGCATTCATCTTGCAAATGAAGCAAAAGTCTCCCATTTTATATAATTTTTAAAGTCTGAAATATCTTTTCTTTTGTTTGCTTACTTTTATTTTTGTAACAAGGAGTCTCTACATAGCCCTGGCTGTCCTAGAACTCACTATACATGTAGACTAGAATGGCCTCACACTCAGAGGTATCTCCTTGCCTCCACCCCCTCTCCACTCCCTGAGCACTGGAATTAAAAGCACAAACTGCTTTTAGAAGAAGAAAGAGTGCTGATTAAATTGCTCAGCGGTAAACATGCTTGCTGCCCCAACTAAAGACCAAAGTTTGATCCCTGGGATCCACAGAACAGAACTCCTGAAAGTTGTCCTGACTTTGACATGTGCACTGTGGCACACACACACAAAAATATGTAAAAATATTTTTTGATTAGAAGGGAGATGTAGTCTAAGACATTTCAAATATCATACATGTGAAGGAGAAAGGCTTCCTTCACTGCTCTGGCCAAACACCTTACTGTATTATTCTCTCCATGGCACCTGAACGAATAACTGTCATAACAGCATTATTTACCTTTGCCCTAAGTGATTAAAGAATTATCCTTAAAAGTGTTGAGTATGTGCCAGAAAGAATACTATGCTCTTTTCAAATACTGCTACTTAGTAACAGTTCTATGAGGTTATGAGGGAAATACTAGTGTTAATCCCATTTTAAAGCTAAGGAACTAGGGTATACAGAAGGAAATGCTGTGTCCAAATACTCAGAGCTAGCTCAGTGGTAAAGCAAGAATTAAAATGCCAGTGTCCTTTAAGCCCCTTCAAAGAGGAATTTTGTTCACTCATCAATCTCCAGTAAGGTCTAGGGCCTATGAAATACTCACAAGAGGTGTTAGAGAGGTGGCTCAGAGGTTAAGAGCAGTGGCTGATCTTACTTAAGAGTTCTTAAAGAGTTCACTTTCCAGCACTCACATGGCAGCTCACCACTTTAACACCAGTTCTAACAGATCTGACACCCTCAGACATACAAGCAAGCAAAACATCAACACACATAAAGTAAAAATAAATAAATACTCATGGCCAGGCACAGTGGTACACTCAGGAGACAAAAGGCAGGCAGATCTCTGTGAGTTTGAGGCCAGCCTGGTTTACATAGTAAGTTCCAGGATAGCCAGAGCTACTACATAGAGAGACCATGCCTTGAAAACCAAAACAAAAAATGTATATAAACCACTACATACTTTGGTGATACTGCCTGCATCAAACCTACCACACACAGAGAGGACACAGGACCTTTAATAATTATTTATATTATAGCTAGGCATGATGATTAATGGCAATCCTAGATATTCAAAGATAAGAGGTAGGCTGGGCATAGTGGTACACACTTTAATCCTAGCACTTGGGAGGCAGAGGCAGGAGGATCTTTTTGAGTTTGAGACCAGCCTGGTCTACAAGTAAGTTTCAGGACAGCAAAGGCTACACAGAGAAACCATAGCAAGACCCAGTTTGGAGGGGGTGGGGGGCTGACAGGATGATGACAGAGGCAGGAGGATCAGAAGTTTAAGGAAACTCTAGGCAACCCAGGATCCTCATCTCTAAATAAAAAAAATTAAAAAAAAAAAAAGAAAAAAAGAAAACATACTTATTAAACTTCAACTTGCCAAAGTCAATTAGAGCACCTACCTAGATCTTCTGGGAAGCTAAACACCTGTACATTACACACAAAAACCACATTTTCATATTCAAATAACTAGATTAACAATAATATTCTCATGTATATCTGAAAATAATCAGGGACTGGAGGAATGGTCCGACCACTAAAGTATCCCACCTGAGTTTGTTCCCACATGCCTATAGAATGTCAAGCATGGTGGTGTGCCTCCTGCTTGGAAGGCAAGAAAATTCCTACCACTTGCTGGCACCAAGCTAGCCTAACCATTGAGTTTAGGCTACTATGAGAACCTATCTAAAGAAGGTAGGTGTCTTCCTGTAAATGACATCTAAGGTTGTCTTCTGGCCTCCCCAGGTGACGACGGACAGACACAGACACATAGATGTGCGCGCTCGCGAGTTCTCTCTCTCTCTCTCTCTCTCTCTCTCTCTCACACACACACACACACACACACACACACATACACACACACAATAATTAGTACTACAAACTTTCCTCATCACTCTGAAGCCTGTGCAACTTTCCTACATTTCCCAACTCTGCTTACAATTAATTACCCTTATGCTCTGAAGTATTTCACATCACAGTTCATTTCTGTTACCATCAAAAGAATTCCAAATTAACTAACTAAAGTGCCTGTCAGGAGAATAAGAGACAAAAAACTACTATACCAAGTATATTTAACCAACAAGCCTATGCTGCAAAGGCCCGAGTAGGAGTCAAAAGCGACAACTGACTGTACGTGGGAAGATGTGTCTTCTGCCAGCCAGTGTTACTTACAGAATATCTATTGGGGGTGGGCCAGTAGGGGAGGTATAGGTCAGAAGCATCATCCTGGGATAACTTTAAGGCAAACTTAACCAGGAAAAACATTTCAGGCTTAGTTTAAAAGGTACCTTAGCCTAGTGGTGGTGCACATCTTTAATGCCAGCACTCAGGAGGCAGAAGCAGGTGGATCTCTATGAATTCCAGGCCGCCTGGTCTACAGAGCAAGTTCCAGGGCTGTCAAGGCTACATACATAGAGAAACCCTGTCTTGATGAGAAGGAAGGAAGGAAGGAAGGATGAAGGGAGGGAGGGAGGGAGGGAGGGAAGGAGGGAAGTAGAGAGGGAGGGGGTACCTTAATCTTAGAAAGCCTTTTGGTCAGTCTTGCCTTCTTCAAAAAAAAAAGTCTATATGAAATATTTCTTTAAAATTTCATACTTTCCGCTTCCAACTCAAAATTAAGCATCCGGCCAGCATTTGGCCTCTAGAACCATTAAGCCATACCAGCTCTGTTCTTTATCAGGCTAGTTACATAATTTCCAAGTCTGAATTTCCTACCATGTAAATGAAGACTTCAAATAAAAGCAACCTCAGAGTTCTGTTCGATGAGATAATCCCTGTCAATTTAAGGTAATAGCCAATTAATAGTAAATCATGCTATCACTTTCAATTACTCTTAATGCTTCATAGTGCTTTATCTACATAAGGCATTTAGCTAATTTTCCAGATTTCTTTTTAAATCTGCCAAACGTTACTATTTTCTCATGTCAACTATAGAACAAGTCCTGAGGTTAGACACTGCTTCCAACATCTCACCAAAGTCTGCAGTGAGGACTAAACAAACAGATAAAGCACCTAAAACAGCAACTGACAGGAAAACTTTGTAAAGTTGTTATTACCCAGCTATCATCAGGCCTCATTTTACCTGGACGCTGTGGACATTTCCAGATTCCAGTATGCCTAACCATCAAATACATCAACTTCATTATGCTGTAGCCTGTGCTCGTGGTTTCCTCTGCTTGGCATGCTCTTCGCACATCTTTATATGACTGTCATCTCAAGCTGTTCCCCTAGGGTCTGCATCACAGGCCCTCTGGGCCATCACCCATTCTGAGTTTTCAAGTACAACAAATGCTATGACGCACTCCCTCACCTGTCTTTACTCATTAGTGTACAGTTCCTTTTAGTATAGTGATAACTGTACAACACTGTTTAATAACAATCATGAACTCTGGACACTTCCTAGTTACCAGGATGGTTAGCAAGATGCTGGCCACATGCTTAATTTTGAGTTGGAAGCAGGCATTTTCTGTATACTTAATTCTTACAGCAACCAAAATGAGTTTAATGCCGTTTTTAACAAAAACAACTTATTAAATAGGCAGCTAATCTCTAGTAATGCCAGAATATTCTCATTCCTGTTCTCACCAGTGAAGAAACCTTGCCATAGTATCAGCAAGCAGTAAACAAAAGCCCCAGGAAGTAACTCCAAAAGATACTTCCATGGCCCTCAACCAGGTGGGATGAATGACACTGGATCTCTGAATTTCAAGTGCTTGCAGGCGACTTGAGCTCCTATAGCCTACCACTTCCAACACTTCTGAGGGAAAGAAGTCTATTTGAATGAAGAGAGTTGCTTTTCTACCCCCCCCCCCAAAGAAAGACCAGGAAATACAAATATACTATAGGAGTAATCTATCCAGACAAGCAAACTCCTTAGAGAAAATCCTTTAGTTGAATGGGCAAGACACTAAAGATGCTACCTACAAACACAAAGGAGGCAAACAATGAATCATGAGGGCCTAGATGTCAGTCCAAACCCAACCAACAATCTCCACAGTGCTTCACACCTGCAGGCTGATTTCCTTCGATGGGGTCGGTATTTGGACCAACCTCAATTAAACTGGAAAGTCTTTATAGGAACAAAGAACTTTTTTTCCCTTTATAACCAGGACCTATACAGTAACTTTCCCAGGGCGCCTAAGGAGCAGTAAGACAACAGAGTGACCATTTCTCAATATCGGTTCATTTACCACGCCTCTGCTAAACATCTTATTTCTCAGATTCTATGACAGACCTCCATCATGAAACACACATGAGATGCGAATGTAGGGCAATGCTCAGTTTTTTCTGCCATCAAAACAGCCACATACATAGCCCATTTGTCAGAAACGATCTACAGTGTGCTCAGCAAAGTGCAGCTACAGAGTCACACGTAACCAGTGGCCTGAAATTTACCACCCTCCTGCCTCGGCTTCCCAAAAGCTTCGATTAGCAAATGTGTGCCACCACGAGTAGCTTCATAAGCAACTCTTAAGCCCAGAAGCTACGGTGCAAAACACTTGCAGCAGGCCATCTAACTAAAGCCTTACTGGAATCAGTTTTGCAATGATGTCTACAGAGTCTAGACCATACCCCTAGGCCCCTGAGACTAGCATAGAGTTACCTCTGGAGACCAAAATCAAAAATAAACTTTCTATCGCTAATACTGGGAGACCCTGAAAATGTACTCCAGTCATTCACGACACCTGTATGGGAACGGAAAGATTCAAGATTCACCTCGGAAATATGACAAAACCTTGTTCCTGCCAACGAAGGAATTTCTGTGTGTGTGTGTCTTTCTGAACCTGAAAGCCATTATTTTCTTCTAAGCAAGACTAATCTCCATGTCCTTAAACAATTTCACTCCGAACTCTAGAAAACCCGAGTCGTCAAAAATCAACACAGCTGTCTTCGTTTTTAAACGCTGGAAGGGGCACAATTCAGAATGGGAACTGAGTATCTGATATGGCATTTCCCCCCCACACACAAAAAAATTTGCACATACATAAAATAAGTGACCTCTTTTTCTCCTCAAAAAAAAAAAAAAATCAAACAAAGAGAGGGCATTTCCCGACCACTGTGATCAAACTTAAAACGCTAACGGCAAAGGCTCTGAGTGAGGGGGTTCAGGAAAGCCTCTGGGGCGTGGGCAGAACGGGACGAGGTCGCAGGCTGGGGACCCGGACAGACAGATCGAGCCACTTCCAGGATTCACAACTCCAACCTTTGCTCGTTCTACGGCCTCAAGCCCTCGGAGAAGTCCCCTCGGCTACTGGGGTGGACGAGCCAATGGCCCGGCCCCGTCTCTGGCCTGCGAAAAGCGCCTGCAACTCCTCCAAGCCCGGGTTGCGAGGATCTGGCGAGGGGAGCCCTTTAGAGAGGCGGCTTCGTGGCCCTGCAAACGGTCAGAGCTGCGAATCTTGACAAAAGAAAACGAATCGGAAACGAGGGCCGGAGGGGAGCGGCGAGGCTGGGAAAGGTGGCGCGGGAGGCCAGGCGGCGCGAGGCCGCGGAGGGCGTGGAGGAGGCCGCGGAGGGTCGGGCAAGGCCCGCCGGGCGGCCGAGGGGAGCGGCCAGCGGAGCCCGCCACGGCGGGCGCGCCGACCAGGGCTGCGGGCCCCGCAAAGGACGCGAATGCGTCCCACCACGCGCAGGAGGCCGCAGCCCAGCCCCGGCTCTCATTCAAGCCGTCTTCCCTTCCCCCTTTCGCCAGCCCCACGAGGTCCGGCCCCGGGCCGCCGCGACTCCTGTTCCCTTCGTCCCCTTGGGTTTCCGAAGCCAGCCCCAGACCCTGGGGCGCCAGCAAGCTTAGATGTGAGGGAAGGCGGCACCCATTACCTCAGCTCCCCCGGGTTGAACCGCTCGCCTTCCCCTCCGTCCCCGCCACGCTCCGCCATTACAGACAGCCGAGTTCATCTACCGCCGACCCGGCGTTCCCAATTGGTCGGAGGCATCGTCAATCCCACGCACATAAGGTGGGACTAGCCGAGATCTAGACGGTGATTGGTGAGACTCGTCATCAATCTTGACGTCGGGGCAGCTTTTGCTTTACTATTAGGCAAAGGGCCCGCCGACTTTGAAAGCGGTATTGAGACTGTCAGTTGATTGGCCGCTTGGAGGCTTCGGGGGAAATGAGACTTTAGCAAGGAGGAACAAGTGGCGCCCTCTTGCGGAAAGAAAAGCTAGGTCCTCCCAAGTTCCGTCCAGCCTAACGTAGCCACGTGTCCGCGCGCCTTCCAGGAGACAGATGTGGAGCCATATTAGCCACTAATAACTCAGGCCGAGACCTTGTGCGTTATATGAACCAATCGAAATCGAACTGGGTCATGCCTAAACCAATGACCCCGGAGCTATCTTGGGAAAGGGGCATTTCCCATCCTTGCAATTAGCAAGAGGCTTAAATCACTATGCTGTATATGCTGTTCTTAGATAATTACAAGCATACCTTCCAGCTCACCTAATCAACTGCAGGCTAAGTGTTATATAATTTACTGCATTAAAATAAGTAAATTGGAGAAGGGAAGCCTCTGCAATTTACAGCTTTTCTCCTTCGGTTAGCATGTCTCCTTCAATCTCAAAATAAAGCTGTCTAAATTAACACACCCTGATACCAGAAGTAATTATAAACATACTGTATTTTTAACTTTAAAAAAAAAAAATCAAGCCGAGCGGTGGTGGCTCATGCCTTTAATCCCAGTACTTGGGAGGCAGAGACAGGCGGATTTCTGAGTTCAAGGCCAGCCTGGTCTACAGAGTGAGTTCCAGGACAGCCAGGGCTACACAGAGAAACCCTGTCTCGAAAAACAAAACAAAAAAAAAAAAACAAAAAAAAAACAAAAAAAACAAATCAGGTCCAGGGATTTCAGTGGCATAGTGAAAATGACCACTGTCATTACTGAACTCGAAATAATGACAAATTTTACTCAGACTCTCTGTCTCTCTCTCTCTCTCTCTCTCTCTCTCTCTCTCTCTCTCTCTCTCTTTCTCTCTCTCTGTATATGTGTGTGTGTGCTACTCAGTATTCTAAACACTGGTTATGTATTGTTGTTTCGTTTATGCTTTGAAACCCACTAACAAGCAAGTAAGACAAATAGCCACAATTTGTGGGTGGGATTGAGATACATGTTAAACGACTTGTTCAATATATGAAGCTAGTAAAAATGCCTTAAACTCAAAGCAGTGTGACATCAAAGTCCCCCTGTGGTCCAAAGTAATTCTACCACCTCAAAAACTGAACTCGAATAGCAGTAAGTACCATTATTATTATTCATAATGCTAAAAGGGGGGATAACATTCCTCTGCTGGCAAATAGCTTTAAAATGGGTAGCCATAATGGTGGGATAACTTTCAGCTTGAAACACCCACAATAAAAAAATGGACGGACTTTGAAAGCAGTATGTTAAGCAAAAGAAACCAGACACAAAGGCACTGCTACATTGCTTGCTCTATTTCTATGGAATGTCTGTAATAGGCAAGTCTGGAGGAAGGGAAAGAAGATTCACAGTCAACATGAGGAAGTGAATTTGAAATTCTTTTTTGATGCTGAAAATGTTGGATTCAATCATGGATATGGTTGTGCAGTTTTATAAGTATATTAGAACTCAAATCTTACACTTTAAATGTTAAATGTTAAATGTTAAATGTTAGATTTTATTGTGTTCAGTTAAAAACACCAATGCTTTGTTGAATTGCAGTTAAATATTCAAATTCAATTGAAGATAATGAAACAGGCTAAAGATTTCAGTCAGGGAGTTAGAGGAGGAAAAGGTCAGTGACATTGATTTTTCAAGACAGGGTTTCTCTGTATAGCCCTGGCTGTTCTGGAACTCTCTCTGTAGACCAGGCTGGCCTCGAACTCAGAAATCTGCCTACCTCTGCCTCCCAAGCGCTGGGTCTAAAGGCATGTGCCACGCGGCAGTTCCATCTCCTTAACAACAGCAGCATGTATCCTCAATACCTAGCCACCTCCTCTGAAAATAACACTGATGTAAATGCCTCACTTCACACCAATCCTCTGTGCTGGAAGTAACTCCAAATGGAGACCGTTGGCGTGTATATATATATACTGTTGGTTTAAAGAAACTCTTAAAGGGAGGCAAAAGTTTTAATAGCTGTTAGTTTTTATTATTTGTACCAAGACTTTTAAAATTGCAGATAGTATCTTTTTAAAAAGATCTATTTGGTTCTAGTTAAGTGTCTATGTGTAGCTGTGTGTGGGTAGCTGCATATGATCATATGTGCCCCTGAAGGCCAGAGGTGTCAGATACCCCCAGAGGCGTAGTTGCAGGCAGTAGTGAACCATCCCACATGAGTACTGGGAACTGAATCCAGGTCCTGTACAAGGAAGAGTGTGTTCTTAATTGCTGGGCCCTCTCCCTATCCCTATACTATCTATTTTAATAGATTGAATGTATTATATTCATGTGAAGCCAGTGAGATAGCTCAATGGAGAAATATGCTTGCTATGAAGCCAAAGTGGGATCCTGACGTGGTCTGAGTGAACATGACCCCCACAGGCTCATATACTTGAATGCCTGGTCCCCAGTTGGTGGAACTGTTTGGAAAGAACTAGAAGATGGGCCATTACTTTCCTAGACTGGTCATTTCATTGGCCTATAACCTAACTGTGGAATTCAGGACAAGAAAGTCTCACTTCCATTTGATAGTCTCCTTCAAACCTGAAACTATGAGACGACTCAGTCGATATGTAGCAACAACGCTTTTTTGTTGTAAATTTTTAGGGTGTTTTGTGTTGGGACGTGATCTCATTCTGTTACCCAGGCTAGGAATAAACTCACTGTATTGTTTAGGACCTCATAAGATTCTGCAGTGATCCCCCTGCCTCAGGCTGAGATGATAGATGCTAAGCACCTCCGCTGAGCAGCACACGTCTCTTTAATAGAATAGGCAATCTGCAGGTAGCTTCTGGAGCATACCCTTGTCAGGGGAGCATGAAGCAGTGTGTGCCTGATATTCACCCACATCCACCTCACACACACTTTTTCAGTCTGTGCAAGTTGTATTCTTAAAATCAACACAGCAATCCACTCTAAGCAAGATGTTGCAACTGCAGGAAAGAATTCCAAGTTCACACAAGTAGAGTATGTACCGGTGACGAAGCTGAGAATGTACGCAATCTACTGGCAGGCTCTCTCTGTGGGGTTCATTGTAATACGACAGTGTCACTTAGCACGTCTAAGAACAACTGGATGCTAGAAACCACTGCCCTCTGTAACTTGATGGCAAAAACAAAAACAAAAACAAAAACAAATCAAAACAAACAAACAAACAAAAAAGATTTCTACTCTTCATTCTGTTCTTTAGAAGCCAGATGGTAAGTCCCGACTTAGCACTGTGCAGGGCCACACTCTGCAGGAAGGAAGCAGTCACACAACAGCTGGGTGTATGGGTACAGGAATCAAGGCCACAAGGCTCTCCGGGGCCCAAGTTACACACCAGGTCCCCTAGGAAACACTCTCCAAAGAGGAAATCCCACCTGATGCCCCAGTTATGTAGGCTTTAACATGTTGCTTAGGCCTTAACACTAGCAGCATGTTCCTACAGTGGCACGTTGAACATTACTTAGGTGACATTTTCATAGTTTATCTTTGTTTCTCCTGTGAAGTTATTTTATTTATTTTGGTTTTGCTGTTGTTGTGTTTTTGGTTTGTTTGTCTGTTGTTTTGTTTTACTCTGTTGAGAGAGTTTCTCTGTGTACTTTGGCTGTCCTGGAACTCACTCCGTAGACCAGACTGTCTTCAAACTCAGAAGAAATCTGCCAGCACTGCCTCCCAAGTGCTGGGATTAGAGGCGTGTGCCAACACTGCCTGGCTATTTTATTGTTTTTAAGTGCTGAATTATTTTGAAGCAAATTATGGACATCCCAACAGGTCCCAAGGGTTTGGATAGTTGTATGTCAACTAGAGTCATCAGAGAGGACAGAGCCTCAACTGAGAAAATGCCTCCATAAGATCAGATTGTAGGCAAGCCTGTAGGGTATTTTCTTGGTTATTGATGTGGAAGGATCTAGTCCATGGTGGGAAGGACCATCCTGGACTGGTGCTCCTGGGTTATAATAAGAAAGCAGACTGAGCAAGCCATGGGGGATAAAACCAGTAAGCAGAACTTCTCCATGGCCTGCGCATCAGCTCCTGCCTCCAGGTTCCTGCTCTATTTGAGTTCCTGGCCTGACTTCCTTTGGTGATGAATACTGATGTGGAAGCACAAGTGTAAGACCCTTTCCTCCTCAGGTAGCTTTTAGTCATGGTGTTTCATCATAGCCACATTATTAACCCTAAGTAAGACACCTCCTATATATTTCAATATGAATCCATAAAAACTCTCATCGTGTTCGATGGGCAGTAGCAGTGTACACCTTTAATCCCAGTACTTGGGAGACAGAGATAAGCAGATCTCTTAGTTTGAGGCCAGCCTGGTCTACAGAGTGAATTCCAGGACAGCCAGGGCTACACAGAAAATCCCTGTCTCGAAAAACCAGAAGACCAAGTAGACTTCCTGTGGCCCTTCCCCACTCTCTGTGTACCCACAGACCCGATCCACAGGGTCTTCCCTAGTGCTGTAACAAAACACCAGGGGCAGCCAGACTACTCCACTACCCGTGTCTGCGTTGGATCCTACAGACCACGCCACTCCCAGCCTCAGGTTCCCCCAAACTCCAACACAGCAAGTACTCCCCATGAACACACCATCCTAGCTGGCCAGTAAAACAGGCGACACAGAGCCAACTCACTCTCTGAATATCCAGACAGGAAACAGGAACGACAGTATTAGTCATGGCTCCCTAGAGCCACAGAATTTATGGAATCTCTCTCTCTCTCTCTCTCTCTCTCTCTCTCTCTCTCTCTCTCTCTCTCTCTCTCTCTCTCTGTCTCTCTCTGTCTCTCTCTGTCTCTCTCTGTCTCTCTCTGTCTCTCTCTGTCTCTCTCTCTCCCTCCCTCCCTCCCTCATAAAGGGAATTTGTTGTGATGACTTACAGGCTGCAGTCCAGATAACCCATCAACGACTAACCGTGTATGGAAAATCCAATAAGTTAGTAATTTCTCAATCCCACAAGGCTGGGTATCTCATAGAGTCTTCTATCTATGCTGGAATGGCAGAAGAAGTAGGCTGCAGTGCCGGTGAAGGAACGGCTGTACTAGCACGACTAGAATAAGCAGGCAAAGAGCAAAAGCTTCCTTATACAGGCTTCGAGTAGAAGGCATGGCCCGGGTTAAAGCTGTGTCTTCCGGCCCCGAGGGCAGCATCGAAGGTTTGTCTTCCTCCTCGAAGGTGCAGACTAGAAGTGGATCCACTCACTTCAAACCAAGCAGAAAAATCTCTCACAGACGTGCCCTCCATTTCTGAGTCGTAGTCCATTCCAGATTTGGTCCAGTTGACAACCAAGAATAAACCATCCCAGAAACCAAAGAAGAAAAACACCCACCCAACAAAGACAAAGACGGCAAGCAGCCCCTAGACCTACAGTCACCCCAGATCCAGTTTCCTAGAAACCAGTCTAAGAACACAATAACAGCCAGGGCGGTCGGTCCCCACCAGAACCCGGCTAGCCGAGCACAGCAGGCCCTGAGTATTCCAGCAACCAAAGCATGAGCAAAAGACCTTGAAACCAACTAGATTGAGATGATAGGGGTTATTAAAGAGGAATTGAATAAATCCCTCAGAGAAAGCCAAGAAAACACAAGCAAACAATCAGAGGAAATGAGAAATCCCTCAAAGAAAACAAAGAAAACAAAAAAAAAAGAAATCCCTCAAAAAAACACAAAATGCCAGTTGAAAGAAATGAATAAAACGTTTCAAGACCTGAAAATGGAAATAGAAATGATAAAATAAACACAAGTAGAGAACTGGAAATTAAAATTTTACAAATTTGAACAGGAACTACAGAGGTAAACTTCACCAACAGAATACAGAGATAAGAGAGACTCCGGGATATGGAAGATACGGTAGAGAAAACGAACACATTGGTCAAAGAAAATGTATCTAAAATAACTCCTGACACAAACCATCCAGGAAACCTGGGGCACTGTGAAAAGTCCAAACTTAAGAATAATAAGAACAGAGGAAGTAAAAGAATCCCAGCTTGAAGACCCAAAAATCATTCTCAACAAAATTATAAGAGAAAATTTTCCTTTTTTTTTTTTTTTTTTTTGGTTTTTCGAGACAGGGTTTCTCTGTATAGCCCAGGCTGTCCTGGAACTCACTCTGTAGACCAGGTTGGCCTCAAACTCAGAAATCCTCCTGCCTCTGCCTCCCAAGTGCTGGGTTTAAAGGCATGTGCCACCACGCCCAGTGAGAAAATTTTCCTAACCTAAAGAAAGAGATGGCAATAAAGGTACAAGTAGCATACAAAACACCAAATATATTGGACCAGAAAAGAATGTTTCCTCCCCATACCATAGTCCCAGTGCTAAACATACAGAATAAAGAAAGAATATTAAAAGCTGCAAGGGAGGGCTGGAGAGATGGCTCAGTGGTTAAGGGCACTGGCTGCTCTTCCAGAGGTCCTAAGTTCAATTCCCAGCAACCACATGGTGGCTCACAACCATCTGGAATGAGACCCGATGCCCTCTTCTGGTGTGTCTGAAGACAGCTACAATGTACTACTCATATACATAAAATAAATAATTCTTTAAAAAAAAAAGAAAGAAAAAAGAAAAGATTGTCTACTTTTTCCATATCTATTTAATATAGTACTTGGAGTTTTAGCTAGAGCAGTAAGACAACTCAAGGAGATACAAATTGGAAAGGAAGAAGTCAAAATATCACTGCTGGTCGAGGATCCGATAAGTGACATAAGTGACCCCAAAAATCCAACCAGGAAACTTCTACAGCTAAAAAAACACTTTCAGCAAAGTGGCTGGATACAGGATTAACTCAAAAACATCAGTAGCCCTCCTGTTGACAGTAAACAGACTGAGAAAAAAAATCAGGGAAGCAACACCCTTCACCATGGCCTCACATAACATAACTCTAACCAAGCAAGTCAAAGACTGTACGGTAATAACAACTTCAACTCTTGGGAGAAAGAAATTAAAGAAAGTATCGGAAGATGGAAAGAGCTCCCATACTTACAGATCAGTAAGATTGACATAGTAATGTGGCCACCCTACCAAAAGTAATCTACAGATTCAAGTCAATCCCCATCAAAATTCCAACACAATTCTTTACAGACCTTGAAAGGACAATTCTCAGCTTCATGTGGAGAAATACAACACCTAGGATAGCTAAAACAATACAAGAACTGCTGGAGGTGTCACCATCCCTGATTTCAAGCTGTACTACAGAACTATAGTAATAAAAACTTCCTGATATTGGCATGAAAGCAGACATGGTTGATCAATTGGATTAAATTAAAGACCCAGATATAAATTTACACACTGACAAGACACCCAATTCTTACTGAAGAAACCAGAAATACACACTGGAAGAAAGAAATACTCTTCAACAAATGATGCTGGATGTCAAACTGGATGTCTGCATGTAAAAGAATACAAGTAGATCCATATTTATCACCTTGCAGAAAATTCAAGCCCAAGTGGATCAAAGACCTCAACATAAAGCCAGATACACTGAGCTTGACAGAAGAGAAAGTGAGAAACAGCCTGGCACAGGAGACAACTTCCTGAACAGAACACTACTAGCTCAGGTACGAAGACTAAAAACTAGTAAATGGTGACCTCATGAAACTGAAAAGATCCTGTGAGGCAAAGGACACCACCAGTAGGCTAAAGCTGCAGTCTACAGAGTGGAAAAATATTTTTATCAACTCCACATTTGACATAAGACTAATATCCAAAACATATAAAGAAACTAGATAGTTAAAAACAAACAGTTCAATAAAAAAAAAATGAGGTACAGATCTAAACAGAGAATTCTCAGTAGAGGAATCTCAAATGGGTGCAAAACACTTTTTAAAAATGTTCAGCGTCCTTAGCCAGCAGGGAAATGCAAATGCAATTCCACCTTACACCTGTCAAAATGACTAAAGTCAATAATACAAGGGAAAGCCAGGTGGTGGTGGTGCATGCCTTTAATCCCAGCACTCAGGAGACAGAAGCAAGCAGATCTCTGTGAGTTCAAGGCCAGCTTGGTCTACAGAGTGAGTTCCAAGACAGTCAAGGCTACATAGAGAGACCCATCTCCAAAAAAATATAATAGTGATAATAATAATAGTAGTAGTCATAATAATAATAATAATAATAATAATAATAATAATAATAATAAACACAAATGATAGCTCATGCTGGTGAGGACATGGAGCAAGGGGAACATTCCTCTAATGCTGGTGGAAATGCAAGTTTTTAGTTGTTTTTTGGGGTTTTTTTTTTTTTTTTTGGTTTTTCGAGGCAAGGTTTCTCTGTGGAGCCCTAGCTGTTCTGGAACCCACTCTGTAGATCAAGCTGGCCTTGAACTCAGAAATCCTCCTGCCTCTGCCTCCCAAATGCTAGGATTAAAGGCATGTGCCACCACTGCCCGGCTGCTAGAAGTAGTTTTTTTTTTTTTAATTTTTTAATTTTTAATTTTTTATTTTTTTGGGTTTTCGAGACAGGGTTTCTCTGTGTAGCCCTGGCTGTCCTGGAACTCACTCTGTAGAACAGGCTGACCTCAAACTCAGAAATCCTCCTGCCTCTGCCTCCCAAGTGCTGGGATTAAAGGTGTGTACAACCACCGCCCTGCTTAAATGCAAGTTTATACAGCCACTTTTAGTCAGGGTTTCCTAGAGTCACAGAACTTAAGGAATTCCCTCTAAATCGAGGGAATTTACTGAGGTGACTTACAGTCTACAGTCCAACTACCCCAACAATGGGCAGCGGTGGAGGGGAAGTCCAAGAATCTAGTAGTAGCTAGGACCCACAAGGCTAGTTGTTTCAGCTGGTCTTCTGTAGAAGTAGGTTCTAACAAATGTGCTGGCAAGTAAGTGCAAGTGTGGAAGATGAGCTAATCTTCCTTCCATTGTCCTTACATAGGCTTCCAGCAGAAGGTGTGGCCCAGATTAAAGATGCGTGCCACCATGCCTGGATCTGGGACTTGCTTTGTTCCAGGCAGACTTTGAACTCAGAGATCTCCTAGCTTCAGTCTCCTGGGATTAAAGGCATGTACTACCTTGCCTAGGCCTAAGCTTTTCATGGGCCAGTATGCCTCAAGATCTCCATGCCAAGATCCAGATGAGAAACTTGTGTCTTCCAGCCTCAAGATCTGGATCACTGGTGTGCCCTCCAATTCTGGATCGTAGTTTATTCCAGATATAGCCAAGTTGACATCCAGGAATAGCCATTACAGCCCCTATAGAAATCAGGATAGTAGTTTCTCAGAAAATTGGGAGTCAGCCTACCTCAAGACTCAGCTATAGCAATCTTGGGCATGCCCAAAGAATGCTCCACTCCACCACAAGGACGCTTGCTTAACCATGTTCATTACAGCTTTATTCATAATTGTCAAAAACTGGAGCCGGGCGGTGGTGGCATATGCCTTTAATCCCAGCACTTCGGAGGCAGAGGCAGGTGGATTTCTGAGTTCAAGGTCAGCCTGGTCTACAGAGTGAGTTTCAGGACAGCCAGGGATATACAGAGAAAACCTGACTCAAAAAACTAAAAAAATAAATAAAAATAAAATAAAATAAAAACTGGAGACAACTTAGGTGCCACTCAACTGCAAAAGGGATAAAGAAAACGTGGATTGGGGCTGGCGAGATGGCTCAGCCGATAAGACCACTGACTGCTCTTCCGAAGGTCCCGAGTTCGGATCCCAGCAACCACATGGTGGCTCACAATCACCCGTAATGAGATCTGATGCCCTCTTCTGGTGTGTCTGAAGACAGCTACAGTGTATTACTCTGGACTCGTCCTGAGTTCAATTCCCAGCAGCCACATGATGGCTCATGGCCATCTGTATAGCTACAGTGTACTCATACACATAAAATAAATAAATAAATCTTTAAAAAAAAAAAGAAAACGTGTATCATTAATACAATGGAATATTACTCAACTGTTAAAAAATGACATCATGAAGTTTTCAGGAAATAGGATCATCTTAAGTGAAGTAACCCAGACCCAGAAAGACAAATATGGTATCTATTCACTTATAAGTAGATATTAGCTGGTAAGTAAATGATAATCAAGCTATAGTCCACAGGCCCAAAGAGTTTAGGTAAAGAGGAGGACTCTGGGTAGGAGGTGGGAAGGTCAGGATGCATGGAACTCCCTGGAAATGGGAAATAGAATAGATTTTGCAGGTGAACTATGGGTGGGGATGGGAGCAAGAGGGATCAGGTATGTGTGTATGGTTGGGGGGATAGGAGAGAGTGCAAGGAGGGATGGCTAGAATTGGGTGGTATCTGGGAGATAGTATGGAGACCTAGTGCAATGGAAACTTCCTGGAATCTCTAAGGGTGATCCTAATGAGGACTCCTAGGAATGGAGGACATGGAGTCTGAACTGGCCATCTTTTGTAGCCAGGAAAAACTGGTGATGTGCCTGGTTGCATTCAAGTTGGTGGCTAAGAGGGTCCTGTTGAGATCCCCAAACAAGGCAGAGGGCCTGTAGCAGCTTGAATAGGTTTGGACCGCACAGACTCATGTGTTCAAATGCTTAGTCCATGGGGAGTGGCACTACTAGGAGGTGTGGCCTCCTTGTAATAGATGTGGCCTTTTTGGAGGAAGTGTATCACTGTGGGCTGCGCTTGAGGTCTCCTCCTATGCTCAGGCTCTGCCCAGTGCCGATGAGAATCTCTTCCCGGATCCAGAGGTAGAACTCTCGGCTCCTCCAGCACCGTGTCTGCCGGCGTGCTGCCGTGCTTCCTCCCACCATAACCTCTGCAACTGCAAGCCAGCCCCAATGAAATGTTTGTCTTTGTAAGAGTTGCCTTCGCCGTGGTGTTTCTTTACAGTAATGAAAACCCTAAGACTGGGTCACTCTCTCTACCAGCTGACAACAGGACCTCGTTGCCGAGGACAACATCCGCGCAGCTCATTGAACATATAAAGCTGGTGCTTGCATGGAGCTTTCGCCTCTACCTTCTAGGCTCTGTGGTGCAGGAAGGTACTCTCTCGGCAGGCTACTGAAAGTGAAACCTGGATACCAACCCAGCCACCAAACCTTCGACCTACAATCTGTCCTGCCTGCAGGATGCGCGGGAGCAATGGAGACGTAGAATTTGTGGGAGTGGCCAACCAACGTCTGGTTTAACCTGAGACTTGTGCCACAAGAGGGAGCTCATGATTTCTAATGCTATTTGGCTCATGCTCTTAGATAAGTGCCTTGTCTGGTCATCATCAGAGAGGCTTCCTCTGGCAGCAGAGCAGGTGCAGAGACCCACAGCCAGACATTATTCGGAGACAGACATTATTTGGAGGTCTCCATTGGGTGTCTCTCCTCTAAGCTCAGGGAACCCTGGGGAAGAGGAAGAGAAAGACTGTAAGAGTCGGAGGGGAATGGAGGCTACCAGGAGAACACGGCCCACTCACTGAATGAAGTGAGCAGGTCTCACATGGGCTTACAGAGACTGAAGTGGAAGACATGGGGCCTGTTTGGGTGTGCACTAGGTCCTCTGCATATGTACTGTGGCTGTTATCTTGGTGTGGGACTTGTAACACTGGGAGCAGGTGTGCCTCTGACTCTTCGGATTGTCCTTGGGTCTGATATGAGCCTCGATTTGAGGGCTTTTGCCATGTCTTATCGTATCTTGTTTTGTTTGGTTGTTGTCTTTTGAAGACCTGCTCCTTTCTGAAGGGAAACAGACGGGGAGTAGATCTGGCGGAGAGGGACGTAAGAGGGAGTTGGGAGGAGTGGAGAGAGGGAAAACTGTGGTCAGGGTGTATCATATGAGAGAAGAATCCGTTTTTAAAAACTCGTAAGTTTCCTACATAGTAAAAAAAAAAATTAAACTTACAATTATCAGTAATACCAAATCCAACTGATTTCCATGACTGCCTCCAAAATGTTCCTTCCAGCTGCTTTGCCCAAATCAGGATTCAATTTAGAAGCAAAGACTAGATCTGGGTGTTACGTCTCCTAAAAGACACTTGTAAACTAGAGCAGTCCTTTTATTCTAATGCTGACTTGGTGAGGATGGGACCAGTTTTACCTCTGGATCTGTCTGAGATGTGAATAAGTTTTCCCCACACTCCGACCCACACAAAGCCAAGCCTCTAATCCCTCTGGGCCATGATAAACTAGCTGTGACAGTTGTCTGAGCCAAATAAATCCTTCCTCACTCACTGGTTTCTGTCAGATATTCCGTCACTCTGAAAAGAAAGGGATCTAAAACCCCTTTCAATAACTGGTCCCATAGCTTGTCACACAAACTTCACCTTTGGAGGGAAGTGGGTATCAATAATCACATGGACAGCAGTCATCAACCGGGACCATCTCAGACAAAATGAGATGGATGGCCTGCCTAAATGTCAGCCATCTTATACTTCAGTGAATAAATATTGTCTGTAGGGGGAAAAAACAAAAAACAAAAACAAACAACAACAACAAAACCACATGGTTTTCTTTTTTTCTTTTTTTTTTTTAACCTGAACTTAGTGGGCAGTGTTCTGTAACTGAGTGTTTCTTTTAGGAACAGGAGCTGTTCAGTGACCCTAAAACAGTTTCTATTTAAAAAGTAAATAAAGGCCTAATTCTTCCCTTCCATCATTTTTCCAAATGAAATGATGGTTTGACAACCAATGTCAACCATACTCGTTAGTTTTGTAATTTCCTTCTCCTTTAAGTACTAGTGTAAACACAGAGTCACTTTTCAGTCATTAACGGGTTGTATTCAACTGTAATAAATCAAGTTGATGGTCAAATCTCTCCACATTACCCAATTACTCTTTGTTTTTCCTTTTTTTTTTTTTTTTGGTTTTTTGAGACAGGGTTTCTCTGTGTAGCCCTGGCTGTCCTGGAACTCACTCTGTAGACCAGGCTGGCCTCGAACTCAGAACAGAAATCCGCCTGCCTCTGCCTCCCAAGTGCTGGGATTATAGGCGTGCGCCACCACCGCCCGGCAGCCAATTACTCTTTATAACAACCATGTGCGATATTACTATCATGCCTTTTTACTTACCTGGGAGGAAACTAAGACAGAGATCAATTAAACTACTGAGAACTACAAACCTAAGGCGGCCAGTGACTTAGGCCGCTCAGCCGATAACACCAACTAGCAGCAGGGTACAGGTGGAGAGTAGGGAACACGTTCATAGTTCTTTAATTCCTGTTTCTCCCCTGAAGCAGTGTAAGGCAACTGTTCAACAAGCAAATCAATAACAGTTTCTAGTTGACCCAAAAATCACTTAGATGATGGGGCTGGAGAGTCCGGTTAGTCATTAAAAGCAACATTTCCCCTCCTTTTTGTCTAAATAAAAGACACTTTCTCTAACATCAATAAACTATTTTACTATATGGTAAGAATTACATTTACAATGCCCAGTCCATTTGCATTTGGCAACCTTGGAGAAAGTATCCTATCATGGTCAGTCCAAAGTTCTGTAACTAAATCACTTTCTATCATAACTTGAATTTGTCAACCTAAAAACATCTTTTAAGATCATAAAGCATTTTTTTTAATCCTTAAAAAACTGTGAGACTATACCTATTTAGTCTTCAACCCCATTCGAGACCTGAGAAAGATAGATATTACCTGAATAAACAGGAAATGCAGAGCAAGCAGCTTCCAAAACTATAGAAATGACAGAGATTGCTTGCCACTTGGACAGTCATCACATTTCCTACCCAATGGTGAACATCCATCTCTTTGGCCTACTGGCCCAGAATATTGGACATATTTTTCCGTGAAACAGGAATTATGAAGGACTTTTCTACCTTGTTCTGGCAGAGTTTGGCAGTAGACTTTCTTCGTGTCCTACTTGTCCACAGCTTGGATAGCAGACTGTCAGCAGTTGAGGCAAGGGTAGTTTCTTGACCTCTGACAGCTTGCCACATTTGAAGTAAACTCCCTAAGGAAGTTCTTTGATGCTCATCCTCTTCTCTGAAGGAGAGTAGGGGTGTTGCCAGGACCTGACATTGCATTATCAAAAAGTCTTAAATTAATAAAACATTTTTAAATGCCATGTTCTGAAGATCTCTGAATTTTTAGAAGACTACCTAGCTACCTCAGCATATTTGAATAGGCAAATGATGCTTGCCTCTAGTTATTTCCTATCCAATCAACTTAAAAAAACACATGTGATTAACTAAACTAGTATCTAACAAAACCACAAGTTTTATTGGCTATTAATTTGCATTATTTAATTATCTTAAACAGTTTGTAATAGTAGCTTTCAAAGGACTAGAATGTTACATTACATTTTTAAGAATTACATAGACCCCATACCTTAAAAAGAATTGATACATACTATGTAGTAACTAAAATATAAACTTAAGTTTGTATCAATATACAATTAACCAAATATAATCTTAATTTGTATCAATATACAAAGACCTATAAGAGTAGATTCAATAATCTACTCTTTTTTTCCTGTTATTCCTATATCATTCCTATATCCCCCACCCCCTTTTTTTGTCTAAATAAAAAGGAAAAATTTTAACCATAACACAGTAAAACTAATTACAATAATGAAGCTATTTCTGCCAAGTTTTCCACAATGTCCAGCTTGGTTGTCTCTGGCAGTTTTAGGATTAAATATTTTTGAGTTCAAAGTTCTGTAAAATGTTTGTGTCAGTCTCATATGAACTCAGCAATTTGAATGTCCTGAGCAGTTTGTAATCCAAAGCTGAACTGTTTGTCATCTTAGTGGCAATCCTGGCTAGGCAGAACATGGCAGTCAACCCAAAAAGTGTCCACTGCTTGCACAGAACCGTGGCAGAAGAAGTGTGGGGCAGTTTTTCTCAGTGGTTAGAATTACCAGAATCCAGGTGAATTTGTCATTGTGAAGCCCTGTCATCTCCATGGAAACCTGAGAGGTTTCTGTTAGGTTTGGTAGGAAACGTAAACATTTTAAATGGCATACTCAGCAGATCCCAGAAATGTTTGGGGACCACAATCTATTAAGTACATCCAGGGCACACAAACTTCGTTCCTAGTTACATGTTTCAGACTCAAGCCTGCAAACACATGCAGGAAGCCAGGTGAAGCTTATTTCTAGAGTTAGAAGTAGTCTCTATGGCTACTAGTCTCATGACAAAGCATTTATATGGGCATAATAACCTTATTCATTTTGAGGTAGTATTAATACCTTAAAAAAGTTTTAGAGATTCAAATGAAAACCAAAAGATTATGCAATTAGTAGCAACAGAATAGTCCCTTACTTTTTGTTTTTCTCTGTCCCAGACCAGGTTGTTTTTCTGATATGAGACAGAGTTTTTTTTTGGATTTTCCTTTAACAAGCATGAGTGGGTTTAGAGAAAGAGAGAGCCATGCTCCAACTCCAAAGCCAGCTTTAATTTTTTTTTTAACTTTTATTGCATTATGATGAGAAAAGTTACATGATTTCATTTTATCTGAATTTGTTAACATTTAAAAACATATTTTAAGAAAATAGAATTAAATCACATTCTTGTTTCCCTTTTGTACCCCAACTCCTTCAATACCTACAATATCTTTTTTGTCATATTCCTTAACATTTATAAAATATTATAACAATAAAAATAAGTATTATAAAAGTTGTTTGATATAAAACAACAATCAACTTAACAGTCTTATGTAGATGCTTGTCTACAGCAATACTGAAAATACATACATTTTCCTCAATATAAATTTTAAATAACTCCAAACATGTTAACTGTATATTTCAAAATAATACATCACTACTATTATTTTCTTAAATGAACATATATATATATATATATAAAGTCTTTTGTTTGTTTGTTTTGTATTTAGTAGAGTTTAAAATCTTGGCTCTTACTGTGGTACAAGCTCAAAATAAGAACAATTTTTAGACATTGGGTTTCATTGTACTAAGGCTGTATTTCAATGACCCTCACATCACCAAAGGATTTTACGTCCATCATAGCTAAGCTGAGAGTTGACAGTTCTGCTGCGCCAAGGAATGAATTGTAGGCACGATTTTTGGATACAGACTTCCTGCTATGGTCAAAAGTATTTGACTTGAGTGAGTGACTTTATTATCAGTCCACAGAGAATAGGTTACATTCATTTAAGAAATGGTAAGTGTATTAAAATGGTCTATCCATAAAGGCATTCACCAACTGTTTCAATGAACAATGGTTCTGCTTAGAGGGTGGCCAGACATTAGGTGGGGGTCAGAATCTGGTTCATTAGCTGTGATAATTTGGAAAAGCATTCATCTCAGAAAAAGAGTAACTTATAAAGTCCTCTTCTTCAAACTTGATACAAAAGCTATAAATGTCAAGCAAAGTCTTCAGTCTCACTCTTTGTTGTTCTCTTTCCTACAGGCCACCTCCCAAGTTAATTGTCTATGTCTCCCTTGGGTATATAAATCCTTTTGAAATATATAAGCTGTTCTAAAAACCATAGTATAGTGTAAAAACATGAAATAAACAATACTACTAATAGAGAGGCTGAGATAGGAGAAGCAAGATTTCAAGACCATTATGTGGTACACAGCCAGACACTGTCACAAACAAGCTGAAAGTGTATATAGATTGTACAATATTGGACCTTCTAGCTTTCATAGTCTCTGGTGAGAAGTCTGGCGTAATTCTGATAGGCCTGCCTTTATGTTACTTGCCTTTTTTTTCCCTTACTGCTTTTAAAAGTTTTTCTTTGTTTAGTGCATTTGGTGCTTTGATTTACTGGGACTACATAAAGACCATTTGCCACTTAGTTCTGTAGAGGGCAGTAATAGTATTTGGCCAATTTATTCTTTTTCTTGGGACATTTTCTCTTGATGATCCACCCTTATTCTCCAGATGTTCACTTGTCCAGTGGTCTCCAGCTTCCTTAGTTGGATGCTTCTATTCTCCTGGAAAGATAAAAAACAAAAACAAAACCCTGCCCTAACCCTAATCCTGGGGGCATTCCCTTTTTTGACAGATTAACTCTTTCCTAGGGCAAAATGGTTTTCAGCAAAAGAAAAAGTATTATCCTTCCTTAATTGAAATTTTAAGAATTTTCTTTTGAAAGTCTGAAACTAAATATACCTTAGTAGATAAACATATCTCTTTTGCCCTTTTTCCTTTATATATATATAAATTCAAGGTTTAAGTGCATTCATTTTCAGATCACAAAGGATATTCACTTTGAATGTCAGTCTGCCTTTTACAAGCAGCTTTGAAATTTAAATCATTGTAATTCCTATATGCCTGCCTCTGCCTTCCAAGTATTGGAATTGGAGGTATGAACCACCACACTTTGGTCTGAACCTCTGAATCTGTAAGCCAGCCCCAATTAAATGTTGTCTTTATCCAAGTTGTCTCGGTCATGGTGTCTGTTCACAGCAGTAAAACCCTAACTAAGATATCTACCCTTTGGAGTCCTCCCAATGAGTGAGTTTAACTTTCTAATGATCTTGTACCCAGCTAACAGCAGAGAACAAACTAGAACCCAGACTTTTACAACTCTTCAACTGAATTAGACCTCAAGCTCCATTATAATTATTTCTTACAGTTTACCAAGTTCAATGCCTGTACTGTGTCATCAGGAGCACTCCAGACTCGGGACATGAGGCGAAATGATAATTGCTTATTGTTATAGAATTAACTCACCATTTTATAATTTTCCTAACTTTGCTTCATAAACCAAGCTGTTCCACATTTGTCATTAGAAGATCATCCTCCACCCATTCGTTTGTCAATTTGTCAAATATTTAATGTACTGTTGATTATGCTTTGGTAAACAATGTGCTTTCTAAAGACAGAGTCCATGAAGCACAGTCTAGCAGAAGGAGACAAATAAACCACATATTGGCTAAGACTAAAGACTAGTATTCACTAAACAGTTAGCATATACAAGCATCTCACATGACAGTAATGCATGATAACTACTTGTAACCATTTCACAGAGGAGGAAGAGGAAGCTTAGGGAGTTTAAGCATACTTCAGGTTACTACAGTCAGGCAGTCTTGTGCTACCATGTTTTTGTCTGGATCCCAGTGTGACACAAACATAAGGACTATATAGAGAGAACTCTTCCTATGGAAAATGAGGAGACAAACAAGGATAACTGAAGGATGCCTTAGAGACAGCATTTTGGAAGTAATTTTAGGAACAATAACAATATCACGAAAGCACTAATGTACGGGGCAGCAGCAGGACAGGAGTGGGTAGACTTGTACTTTATTCTGAGTGGTAGAGCATTAGTTTCAGGGTCAGGACAGATCAGGCAGTGTGAGCACTGCAAGAATGGAGATTTAGAGCTGAGCAAGCTTATGTGAGAGAGCTGGTAGAAAGGTCTTGAAATTGAGCTTGATGAGATGCCCGACTAACAGCAAGGAGGGGGAAGACTAAGGAGTTATTTCAAAGTTAGAGTCAATAAAACAAAGTGATTGGTTGGATCGCTCGGGAGTTATGAGCGCTGGCTGTCCTTTAAGAGGACCTGGATCTGATTCTCAGCACCCACACGGCAATTTGAAACCATCTGGAACTCCAGACCTAGGGAATCTAACACCCTCTTCCAGCTTCCTCGGGCACCACATACATGCTGTGCACAGACATACAGGCAGGCAAAACTCTCATACCCATTAAAAAATTCATAAAAATGTATGCAATGTTTTAAAAGATTTCAATAAATAGAGCTAACTTATCCAGTATGCAGGCCAAGCATAACTGCGTTATAATAAAATTCTGCTTGAGGCTGTGGTATGCAAACCTCCTTTCACCAGTTCTTATCTGCTTTTTTTTTTTTTAGAACAAAACAGAAAGCGAAGGATGTGAAAAACAAATGATTTACTCACATCCCAGTCTTACCAGCACATAAAAACTCCATTATCTTTGAATAAGAAGTTTCCAGAACCTTCCTACGAAAGAGCACAAGTCATTTTGTACAGAAGAACTTGTCAAGTAAACTCCCACAGTAAAATACAAATAATAAGTAGAGTGCTTACCCGCCATGTTGGAACTCTAGGTTCAATCCCAGTACTGCCTAAAAAAAAAACAAGAACAGAGGCCTGGGAATGTGGCAGTTGGTAGAGGGCTCACCTAGCATTCGTGAGGTTCTGGGTTTGATCCCCAGCGTCATATAAATTTAGTGTGATGACATGTACCTATAATTCCAGCAGGAGAATCAAAATTTCAAAATCAGCTTCTGCTATACAGTGAGTGTGAGGCCAGTCTGGGTGACATGAGACCCTGTCTCAAACACATATCAACTCAAGGCAGAATTGTTGAGATTCCCCAAGTGAAGTGGAGTTATTCACTTATTTAATATTTTCACTACCTTTCTGCTTCAGTCTTACAGTAAGAAACGAAGGCAGTGGTGCCTAGACCCAGTCCTGCCAGGGAGCTTGTAGTTTAATGAAGAATACCAAGAAACAAAAGAAACTGGAGGTGTGGCTTATATTTCCACCAGGAACGAGCTTGGGTGCTGGAGCCAACCAAAGGACCAGGGCTCAGCTCAGTGGGCAGTGTGCCCTCCTCACCCGCGTCAGGGTAAATCCCTGAGGAGAGGCATCTGATTATGTCACAGACAGTGTCAGAGAGCAGGTCAGGGGGGCAGAAAGGCATGGTATGGAGCTATTTGCTCCTAAAGGATGCTCTTTGTGTTTTGATTCAACATAATATTTTTATTTATTATTTGGGAAGTTCATATCATGCACCCTAATCATACTCGCCTCTCAGGTCCACCTCCCTTCTAGCCCCCAAATAGAAGAAGAAAATTAAAAACAAAAACAAAACCAAGTCCAATTTCTGGTGCTCATATCCTCACTGGAGTATTGTCATACACCCGGTGGCCAGCCCCTTAAGGAAAAGGGAGTCCTTTCCCACCTGCATCCCCACCAGAAGCCCTCAATAGTGGAGAGCTACACTTTAGCATCCTTTTCACAATTTTTTAAAGTTCTCTCCAATGGTGTTCTGTCTAGGCTGTTAACCTTTGGGGGATGGGGGTAGAGATTGTCACAGAAGCCTTCTCTGTCCCTCTTTCAGTATCAAGAACTAAAGGAGTCATGAACACAAACAGTGGCAGCCCCTTGATCCCAGCTTACCTAACTTTGAATACTGGATCTACCTCCCACTGTGTAATTTGGGGCAGTTTATTCCTAGTGTTAACACATCTTTCAACAGAAATAACCGTATCTTCATTTAAAAAAAGTTGTCATGAAGGTTAAGTGAATATAAACCTATTTGGGGTATATCTTCGTTAGGGTTTTATTGTTGTGAAGAGACATCATGACCACAGCAACTCGTGTTAAGGACAACATTTAATTGCAGCTGGCTTATAGTTCAGAGGTTTAGTCCGTTATCATCATGACAGGAGACTAGGCAGCGTGTAAGCAGATAAGGTGCTGAAGAAGGAGCTGAGAGTTCTACATCTTGATCTATAGGCAGCAGAAGGGGATTGTGTACCACACTGGGCATGACTTGAGCATAAGACCTCAAAGCCGACCTCCACAGTGACACACTTCCTCCAACAATGCCATACCTATTCCAATAAAGCCACATCTAATAGTGCTACTCCCTATGGGCCAAGCATTCAAACACATGAGGAATTTGTGGGAGTATTTATGGGGGCCATACATATTCAAACAACCACAGGGTATTTAGAGCAAGCTCATAGTAAGTCCTAATAAACATCAACAGTTGGCATTATTATAAATGCCATTTTTATTCTTGTTTTTTTTTTCTTTTGATGTCCTTATTCTTCTGTTGTTTTGAGACAGGGTCTGACTGTGTGGCTGAAGCTGGCTTCACATTTGTGATCCTTCCTGGCTCAGCCCCCTGAAAGGTGACATCACACCCCCAGGCCACCATAGAAGAAAAGGCAGCAGGAACGTGAAGCTGGCCGTATTGTACCTGCAATCAAATATCAGAGAACAGTCTGGAAAGATGGCTTAGCAGGTAAATGTATTTACTGACTGAGCTCAACCCCTGGAACCCACATAAGAATCTGGATCCAGGACCTGGTTAGATGCCTCAATGGTTAAGAGCACTGACTGCTCTTCCGAAGATCCTGAGTTCAATTCCCATCAACCACATGGTGACTCACAACCATCTGTAATGAGATCTGACACCTTCTTTTGGTGCATCTGTCTGAAGACAGCTACAGTGTACTTACATATAATAATAAATCTTTAAGTAGGAGCAAGTGGGGCTGACCAGAGAGAGCAGAGGTCTTGAATTCAAATTCCCAACAATCACATGATGGCTCACAACCATCAGTACAGCTACAGTGTACTCATATACATAAAATAAATAAATAAATCAAAGAAGAAGGAGGAGGAGGAGGGGAGGAGGAGGGGGGGAAGAAGAAGAAGAAGAAGAAGAAGAAGAAGAAGAAGAAGAAGAAGAAGAAGAAG
>NW_022196895.1:38519616-38521462 GCF_008632895.1 Mastomys coucha | reverse complement strand
GAAGAAGAAGAAGAAGAAGAAGAAGAAGAAGAAGAAGAAGAAGAAGAAGAAGAAGAAGAAGAATCTGGATTCGCCAGTGAGTGTAATCCCTGTAGTCCTCTAGTGAGTGGTGAAGATGAGGTAGAATCATCTGTAGGCTCACTAGGCCACCTAGCTAGAGTACGCAGTAAAGCACTAGGAGTAAGAGAAACCCTGATTCAACAAAATCAATGGGGAGAATTGACTTCTAAAAGTTGTCCTCTGCTGGGCAGTGGTGGCGCATGCCTTTAATCCCAGCACTTGGGAGACAGAGACAGGCCAATTTCTGAGTTCAAGGCCAGCCTGGTCTACAGAGTGAGTTCCAGGACAGAGAGACCCTGTCTTGAAACGCCCCCCCCCAAAAAAGTTGTCCTCTGACCTCCACACATACAGTATGGCACATACACATCCATAAACTAAATAAAGTTTCAGAAGAAGAAAAAGAAGAAGAGACTAATCAAGAAAAACTAGCGCTCATCCAGCTTTCTGCATAGTCTATTATCCAGGATCCCCCGACCAGGTAACATTCCCATCCACCGTAAAGATGGCTCCTCCCACATCAGTTACTGTAATCAAGGTAATCGTCTACAGGCATGCTCAAAGGTTCGTCCTCCGGTGGGTATAGATTCAGTCATGCTGACAATTGACACTAGCCATCACTAGGACATCCTCTCATTCATCTCTCCATGCCTGAGTCTGAGTCTCTGTTCCTCTAGCCCTCTCTGTGGCACAGAATGCCCTCAATTTTCTCAATGCTTTAGCTAAGAAATAGATATGAACTCTTAGGCTGAGGCCTGACTCATAATGGATATTACTGGCAGTGCTAACACAAATTAAAATGACTATGACTATATGCAGTAAAATATAGTATTGATTAAAGGGGGAAAATAAATTTACCCTGGAAAGTTGCATCTGTTACAGATTACAGTCCTCAAAGAGACTTGCTTCATGCTAGAGACAACTCAAATTGGCCGATTCTGATCTACAAAGGACTCTTGGGCGATTAATTTTACACTCTAATTTTTTAAAAGATTTATTTATTTTATGTATGTGAGTACACAGTTGCTCTCTTCAGCCACACCAGAAGAGGGTATCAGATCCTATAACAGATGGTTATGAGCCACCATGTGGTTGCTGGGAATTGAACTCAGGACCTCTGGAAGAACAGCCAGTGTTCTTGACTGGTGAGCCAGCTCTCCAGCCTCTCCACTCTAAATTTTAAAGGAGAGGATCTGAGAATGTAGCTCAATGGCAGAGCAAGTGCTTAGCATGGGCAAGGCCCTGGGTTTGATCTTAAGCATGAAGCAGAATTGAATGAAAAACTGCTTCTGTCAGAAATAACATTAAGTAGCCAATCAGGGAGGGTAGCCATATTAGTCACTTTAAATGGTTTTTGAAACAGTGTTTCTCTGTATAACAAGCCTGGCTGATCTGGAACTTATTTGCTCTGTAGACTAGACTGGTCTCTAACTCAAAGATCTGCCTGTCTCTGCCTCCCCAGTGCTGGGACCAAAAGCATGTGACACCACTACCCAGCAATTCTAGGTACTGTTATGTTGACAATAGGTACTGTTATGTTATTAACTACTATAGTAGCGCATGTGTATAATCCCTAATACTTGGGAGGCTGAGGCTTGAGGCTCGTGAGTTAAAGGGCAGCCTGAGTTAAATAACAAGGTCGTATCTCAGAATAAAAAAAGACAAAAGACTCAACAACAACAAAGCAAAACAAACAAAAAGAAGTAAATTCAATTCACGATTTTAAATATAGGATATAAAAATCGATCAATAAATGTATCTGTATATATTAAGGGTTTTTTTTGTTTTT
>NW_022196895.1:38507069-38519606 GCF_008632895.1 Mastomys coucha | reverse complement strand
GGATTAAAGGCATGCGCCACCACCGCCCGTGTTAAGGTGTATTATTTACCGAATTGACCTTTACTAGGACTGGTGTTTACATCAATGATGTCCTACGAGCGTGCAGCAATGCTTATATAATTTTGATTCATTATCAAATTATCACTCAGATGTAAAGGATTGGGTTCAGAATTGGGGTGTGTATCAGATTGGGGGTACATGTGCACAGAAGACGTGTCAGGGGGAAAGAGAGGTGTCATCAGAATGAGCACCCTACATGCCCCAGTCTCCATGCTAGCGCGGATTCTATATTGTTTATCATTGCTGACACATCAAAGAGAACAGTGTGCAAACATGAGGGTTGGGCCCTTAAAGAGTTCTTGCGTTGTCTAGCTGTGATACTCTGAAGAAGTCTCCATTTCCTCAAGTTTCAGCCTCCTCTTCGGAACATGGGAGTTGCTGCAGGGCTCGATCATCTCCCTGGCTAAAGACCACAGAGACAATGCCCCTGACAGGCAGGCCTGGCGTGCACTCAGCCTCAGGCAGAGATGAGCTAGGGCAACTCTAACTGTATATAAGTTCATTAAGCTGCATAGACTTTGTGTCTGGTTACTCCTGGTGTGTTTTGTTTTTACATAGTTGCAACTTTTTTTTTTTAATAATAAAGTTTATTTTTAAAATAGCTACTCTTCAGGGGCTGGAGAGATGGTGCCATGTTTAAGAACACTCACTGACTGTTCTTCCAGAGGTCCTGAGTTCAATTCCCAGAAACCACATGATGGCTCACAACCATCTGTAATGAGATCCGATGCCCTCTGCTGGTGTGTCTCAAGAGAGTGTCAGTGTACTCATATACACAAAATAAATAAATCTTTTTTTTTAAAAAAAACTGTTACTGTATGCCATTAGCTCCTATTCTATACAATTGTTCTACCTTTCCCATGTGTGTGCTTGTGTGTGTGTGTGTGTGTGTGTGTGTGTGTGTGTGTGCACACTACCAGAAGTTAGTCACATAGCTGGCTGCTAGTTCTTTTGAGGTAGGATCTTCAGATCACATTTCTCCACCCCTCTCTCTCCCCCCGTACTAGTTCCAAGGCCCAGCACAATGCCATGCTTAACATCAGATCCTACAGATTTTTAGTTGGCAGTTGCATGCAAAAGAGAAAGCAAAATTAAAAGGGGGAAAAGAAAGGGGCCAGGGCTGTTAGACGTGTGGGGTGCATCAAAAGCCAACTGGACAGATGGTTAGCAGGGGATCGGATCAAGGCAGGGAGAACACCTGGGCTCCCTACTAATGAGCTGACAGGTGGGTCAAGAATTGGAAAAGGTAGGACAAGTGGATGTTGCTTTCCCCCAGAATCTGAGGCTGCCCCAGGCAGGGTATGTTACAACTGTCTCTCCTCCTCATGGCTGAGTTAGTACAAGTTCAAAATATGTCCCACTTCACCTTGAAGCAGCCCTGAGCAGAAGGGAAGCGTAACTGACAGGTTGATAACTGGGCCTTTCACAGAAGGCTCCAAGCCAGCAACTAACTCTCTGCTTCCTCCCATCACATCTGCCTGCAACTAAAATACAGCTTGGAAAGACAGCTCGGTGCCCTCACAGTCGCTGTGGCTTCCTCAAGCCATGACACGCTTTCTCTTTTATGAGCCTGCGGGGCACTAATTCTCCTCGCTTGACATTTATGGCACCTCCATGTTAGCAAGAGGCTTCATGGCCGTTTTTTATGAGAACTGCCTTGCTAAGCCCTGCTGATCTGGACAGAGCAAAGTGCCCATGCTGCCTCCGAAGGAACCAGGAACAGGGTCTTCAGATGTCCCTGCTCCTGAAATGTGTCAGGAGTAAAGAGCAGAGCAGACTCGTTGCCCTCTGTAGCCTCAGCAACTGTGTCTAGCTCTGCCCTCCATATACATCCACCAGGGGGTCTTGAAGTCAAGACCCCAAAGAACTCCTTAACCCTCAATTTCTGTCACCCTACAGACAACCCACTCCATTCCTTAGCACTGCCTGCTTCATCTCCTGCCACTGCCAATCATCCTTCATCCACCCAGGGGACAGCTGTCACCTCAGCATCTACTTACTGAATATATGCAGATGTTTGTTGCTTTGGTTTTGTTTTTTTCCAGACAGCATCTCTAGGTAGCTCCTTGCTGTCCTGAAACTTGCTCTGTAGATCAGGCTGGCCTTGAACTCAAAGCCTGAGAGCTGGGGTTAAAGACATGTCCACATGCTCGGCTTTGTATACAGTTTTAACTGTTTACTTTCTGACATTTGGGGGAATTGTTACAGATATCCTGTGGTAAACATTGTGTGTGTGTGTGTGTGTGTGTGTGTGTGTGTGTGTGTGTGTGTGAGATGCATGCTCACTCCAAGGGGAAAACCCCAGTAGTCATTCTTTAGGTTCCATCCACCTTGGGTTTTGAGATAGGGTCTCTTGTTGCTAAGTAACCCAGAATGGCTGGTCAGCAAGCTCCAGGGCCCCCAGGACTGGGATTTCAGGTGTATAATACTAGTCCTTTTAAAGATGAGTTCTGGGGATCCAACCCAGGCCCTTCTGCTTACAAAGCAAGCACATGATTCACCAAGCTACCTCCCCATATCATATGTAGTAAGATCATATGTAGTACTTTCTTTTTACAAGCTGTGGAGCTTTTTTTTTTTTTTTTAAGAAGCTTCCCCCTCCTCCCAGGCTGCTGAGCTGGCTCAGTTAGTAAAGCGCTTACAGTACAAGCACAAGGATCTGAATTTGAATCCTTGGCATGCATGTAAATCAATGAGTGGGTGGTGCAATTCCATTGCTGAGCACATAGGCTTGCTGGTCAACCAGCCTAGCCAATCTGTGAGCTCTCCGAGTTCAGTGAGAGACCCTGTCCCAAAACATAGAGAGCTGTGGAAGAAGAAATCCAACACTGACCTCTGGTCTCTACACGAACACCGTCTGTACTATCTGTGTATGCACATATCCATGTATACACAGCATACACAATTCTTTTTTTAAAAAAAATTGAAAATAGCCAGGTGATAGCAGCACAAGCGTTTAAGGGATCTCTGTGAGTTCAAAGCCAGCCTGGTCTACAGAGTGAGTTCCAGGGCAGCCAGCCCTACACAGAGAAACACTGTCTGGAAAAACAAACAAAAATTTGAAAATATGGCAACCATTTGAAAGCTGTTTCTGAATAAAAGAAATTTATCCAGAATAAAATCCATGTGTGCAGTAGACCTTCCCTGATGCCTGGCATCCTGCTCATTTCTTCCTGGTCTTTCTTTCTTATTACTCTTGGCTCCTATTTCGACTTCAAGGACCACTATGTTCTTTTCTGCCTCTGGAGTCCCTGAGCACTCCTCTAACTCCTGGAAAGCTCTTGGCCCAACCTCAGAACACAGAGCTTTCTATTACCCTTCCATTTAAGGAAACCCATCTTAAGAAGCCATAGTCTCACTTCATAGTACACTAAACACCGTTAAAATGTCTCCTGCCTGCCTCCTGAGCTAGAGTACAAGCTCCACCAGAAGAGAGACACCATGCACAGTTTCAGCCCGTGGGCCCTGCCTCACACAGTACAAGGCATACATAGTAAGCTTTGAAGAAAACCACCTGCAGTTTTCATTTCTATCAGTGGAGGGCAGCAAAGACCCGAAATTGTCTAACTTCTGGCATTGCTCGTAAAACTTTTCTAAATTGTTATATCTTGCTCTTTGTCAAAGAGAAAGCTGGAGTTCATCAGGAATTTAAGGAACATCTTCCCCCATACAGACTCTTCCCACTCCCTTATTCATGGAGCATTCTTCGCTCTGAACCACTTACAAGGCGTTTTTGTTTGTTTTAAGAAACAATGGCAGATGTTATATAGCCTAAGCCAAAAAGGAGCCCAAACGCCTGAAGCCTGTACCTTCCTGCCTAACAAGCTGGGAGTGGGAGGAGATGCGCACTTCACACTCCACAGCTGTTAGGATTTAGAGGTTTACAGCTCTCCCTTATGGCGTGTGGGGGGAGTAGGTCCTGTCTTTTCTCCGCATCTGTCTCTGCTTACTGCACCTTCTTCTTTTATTAGCATCTTGAACACCCTGCCCCTCAGGGGAAGAATTTCAAGGTCTAAGTCCCCTGCCTTTGTGCGCTGCTGGAGCACTTTCGCTGATTTCACACAGAACCTGGATCATTAGGCATAAAATGTCTCTGTGACCTATAGTGCCTTCATTTACCTAACTCTGCTAGCACATCCTTCGATTCTTATAGGCCTTAGACACAGGCCAGTGTTCCGTGTTTAGCTGCTACGTTTAGTTGAAACAGCAATTAAGTATAATCAAAAGGGGCAAAAGGAGCCAGGCTTTCTAGCTCAATCCTAGAATCCCAGCAACTTGAGAGGCTGATGCAGGAGGATCAAAATTTCAATACCTGCTTGAGCAACAGAGTCAGTTCAAGACCAAACTGGACGACTTAGTGAAATCCTGTCTCAAAAGGAAAAATTCAGTAAGAGCCAGTGGTGTAGCTCGGCATCGGGGCACTTGCCTAGTGTGCACAAGGCACCAGGTTCAATCCTCAGTATTGCTGATAAAGAATGGGCTGTGGGGATGGTCAGCTCAGCACTGCTGACATTTTGGGCTAGACACTTCTTCCCCACATAATAATATAGGAGAATTCTAACTTGCTCCTTACATCCTGGTTTCCACCAACAGTGTCTTAGGGTTACTATTGCTGTGATGAAACACCATGACCAAAAGCAAGTTGGGGAGAAAAGGGTTTGTTGGGCTTACACTTCCATATCGCACAGTTCATCATCGAAGGAAGTAAGGACAGGAACTCAAACAGGGTGAGGACCTGAAGACAAGCACTGATGCAGAGGCCATGGAGGGGTGCTGCTTATTGGCTTGTTCCCCATGGCTTGCTTGGCCTGCTTCCTTATAGAACCCAGGACCACCAGTCCAGGTGGCACCATGCCCAGTGGACTGTGCCCTCTCCCATCTATCATTAGTTAAGAAAATGCGGGGCTGGAGAGATAGCTCAGTGGTTAAGAGCACACTGACTGCTCTCCTGGAGGTCCTGAGTTCAAATCCCAGTGACCACATGGTGGTTCACAACCATCTGTAATGAGATGGGATGCCTTCTGGAGTGTCTGAAGACAGCTACAGTGTACTTACATATAATAATAAATAAATCTTAAAAAAAAGAGAGAAAAGAAAATAAAAAAGAAAAGAAAATGCCCTGCAACAGGATCTTATGGAGACATTTTCTCAAATGAGGCTACTGGTGTGTCTCTAGCTTGTATCAAGTTGACATAAAACTAGCTAGTTTAGACAGGCTACAATAACCACAACGTCTCCAGATGTTGCTAACGATCCCCTGGAAGAAATTTTGTCTCCAATCCTTTGAAAAGCTACTTTAAGGAGACTGTGCCAGAGCTGTCAGGGATACAGTTGCAGCCGGGCATCAGGATCTTTGTGTCTAGTTATGCTCTCCTTACTCCATGTGTATCTGTTGTCACTTGAAGCCTCCAGACTTGGTAGACTGGACACCTGACCTGACCTCACCTCTCAGTTTCTCTCCCCTGGGAATCTGAAACTCAGACCAAGGGGCAAACCAATCACCACATGGGGGTCCTAGTGGAAATCAAAACGTGAAAGCAAATTCAGAAGATGGGAAGTGTTAACAGGGACGTGAAAACAGAGTCTCTCTCATGCAATTATAAAAATAAGAAGGAGGCAAGAGGCACAAAGTAGGCATCTTCTGTGTTCCATCTGCCCCCAACACTTCTAGAGCACAACTAGACTTTGGACTTTGGAGCTTTAAGACATCCCTATGCATCTATAACTACTGCCTCTTTTGTGAGAAGGTGGTGTTTTCTTTTAAATATTTTCTGTTACTGGCCAGTAAATGTGGGGTTCTACTAGGTACATTCTATATGTGGCTTGGAACTGAAACTGTAAGCAGAAAACATCAGGGTTCAAGTAGCTGATAGAGCCTGTTCTTGGCTTTTGCCTGACCTGGCCTTGTCATAGCCTCTTATCATTGACTCAGAGCCAGCTTACCTGCTGACAGCAATGGCCACTTGGGTTTCTTCCTGTAGATTCCTGAGCAGGTGACTCTGATCAGCTCATATACAAAACACGGCCAGCTGCTTGCCCAACCACCATCCGTCATTAGTTTTGTATTGGTGAGTATTCCCGGGTGGTGAGAGATAACTAAACTGAATGGGTGATGAAGTGTGAGGGAACTGGTAGGAGCACGAGGCTTATGGGGAAGAATATCATCCGTAATACATGAGGATAAACCAGAGAGGGTTGTAACCGGTGCCCTTCCGATCTGCTTTGGGTATGTCTTGTGAGGACACGATACATAAAGTTGGGTAGACGTCTTGCAACAGAGATAAAGCTGGGAGAAATACAGAAAAGGTGACAACGGAGGACTTTCTTTCCCGGAGCTGGTGGATCAACACTCCTGGAGCTCTTTACCTTTGGACTTTTTTTTTTTTTAATTTTTTTTAATTAGATATTTTCTTTATTTACATGTAAATTTCTCCATTCCCAGTTTCCCCTCCAAAAAAACAAAAGAAACAAACAAAAACAACAAAAACAAACCCCTGTTGCCTCCCCCTTCCCCATGCCTGCCACCCCACCCTCTCCCACTTATTGGCCCTGGCATTCCCCTACACTGGGGCACAGAAACTTCACAGGGCCGAGCTCCTCTCCTCCTATTGATGATCAAATTGCAATCCTCTACTATACACATGCTGCCAGAACAATCAGACCCCTCCATGTGCTGTCCTTGGTTGGTGGTTGAGACCCTGGGAGCTCTGAGGGTACTAGTTAGTTCATATTGTTGTTCGTCCTAAGGGGCTGCAAACCGCTCAGCTCCATTTGGACTTCTTATTACATCATGTGTCCTTAGAGTTCTAGCTGCCTTGACTCGGATGTCTTGTTACTTGAAGCCTAGCTGATCCTGACCAATGCAGGTCAGCTCATCTTTTCAGGCCAGGTCTCTTAGGTCGTAGGCTAGACTCTGGCTGGCAGGTCTGTAAATAGAGGAAATTAGAGACTTGGTGAAGCATCACTGTGGAGTTCTTCTACACTTACCTCCTAAGGAACAAGGGCATTCTTTTATAGAACCGAATATCACCATCATCATCATTATTACTATTATTATTGCTATTAAAGATTTAACACTGACTATGCTATCATATAATACAAAAATCTTAAAACTCCAATTGTCAGGCTAGGGAGAGAACTCAGTCAGTATTGTGCTGGTTTGCAAGTACAAGGACATAAGTTTGATCCCCAGAACTCACATAAAGAGTCAGGGTTGGCCACACAGTCTTGTAATCTCAGCCCAGGGAAGGAAGAGATGGACACCTGGCACTTACTCCCCAGCCAGCCTAACTTAATGGGCAAGCTCCAGGCCAACGAAAGACGCTGTCTCAAAAACAAAGTGGATTATTCTCTTGAAAAATAGAAGCTTAGGTTGTCCTTTGGCCTTCATACCCATACAAACGCACTCACGCATGTGGGTATACACACTTCTATACAAAGCAGCCTAGGGAGGTGACTTACTGGAGGAATAGAAAGCAAAAGAAAAGCCACTTGGCAGGCATCATAGATCATCTTGGCGGCAGCATGCATGAGACAGATGAAAAAGATGTAGTTATGCCTTCTGAACTAGGGTCAGCAATGGAGGTCTACAAGCTACTGAGGAGGGAAAGAGGGAGGGAGGGTCTTCAGAGAAAGGAGTAGGAAAAGCCCAGAGTGTTGGCACACATACTCAGTTGGCACTGGGTAGATATCCAAAGAAGATATAGAAGCAGGGAGGGGAAGGTACGCTTGAGTTAGAACTCAGGAGAGCCCGTGGGCTTAGTCATGCAGATCTGGAGCAGCAGCCTGGAGTTCTTTTCATTTTGTCTGATGCCTGGGATGCCTTCCCTTGTCTTTATATTAACTTTTCCTTATTATAAGTTCTTCTCTGCTGAGTCTACTCCCCGTTCTGTTCCTTCACTTTGAGTCCTCACTTCTAAAATGATTACTATAAACTTGAATTGTGAGTCTTACCTTCTGAGGTTTCTAATTCTGACTTGAATCGTCTGCTCTTTCCAAGTGCTCTGCTAGGTCATCTTGAACTAGCAAGTTACATTTGTTCTCAGTCTTTGTAAGCATTTCGGTCTGGCTTGTCTTCAGTTTTTGAATGCTATTCTGACCAGGGCTTCCTTTTCCTCTTATAACAAGTTATTTGAGGGCTCTTTTGTTATTTTTCACAAACTTCAATTTTCCTTTAAGATGAAAGATCGGTCAGAATAGCTTCTCTTACAACTCCCTCACTTCCTCTTTCGGTGTCCTTCCAAGAACTTAATGCTGTGTGACCCTCATCTGTAACCTGGATCTATTTCCTTTCATTCTGCAGGTTCCTGCTTTAGAATTTGCTCTCTACTCAGAGTCTGCCTTTAGTGTGAAAGTTTAACGTAAAGGAGCCTTTTAGTTTTGAAAGGCCACAGAGCCAAGACTGTCTCTTCTTCAGGTCTTCGCTTTGGCACACCTACATATCCAGGGCGGTATTTAGTCATGTTTGCAAACTGCCCTCCTCTGCTCTTGTCTGATGACTTATTTCCATGGCTGAGTTCTGTCTCAGCTCCGCCACCCACGTGCCTCCTTGTTCTCTTCTGTGTACACTGACAAAATGTGCATCTTTCATTATCCTTGTTGTCTTTCTTAGGCCTTTTCTGATTTGGGGTTTAAGGGATGTCTTATCCACTGAGATAGCTTTGAGCTGCTAACACTGGGCCATGGATATTGCTGTGTAATCTGTCCTTTAACTATTTATTTCATTTTAAGTGTATGAGTATTTTGCCTGTTTGTCTGTGTGTGTACCACATGCATACCTGGTACCCTCAGAAGTCAGGGGAGGATGTTAGATTAACTGGAGTTGCATTGGTTGTGAGCCACCAACCAGGTGGATATTAGGAATAAAACCTGGTCCTCTGGAAGTGCTCTTACCACTGAGCCATCTCCCAAGACCCTAATCTGTCCTTTTTTTTTAATGGGAAAGAAGATGTTTGAGGACTTACAAGCCTTGCTGCTACTGTTACAATATTTCCCCACTGGCTTATTTGTTGGCTCATTGTTTAAACACAAAATTTGAAGCCTGAGTTGTAGCAGTTGAGCTTCCTCTGATTCTCTTGGTCTCACTAACTTTCAGAGTCTAGCTGATGGTTCAGTTCTAGTTGCTACTGTAAATCATTTAGGCCCATACAAAGCTGCCATCTGAACTGACCATTCACTTCCAGGACCCTTCTTCCAACTGCCTTTGTGTATGTATATACATACACAAATATATACATACATATATGTGTGTGTATGTATAAATATATATGTATATGTATATATATTTAAGTTCTAACATTTATGAATTACTTAAAATTGACCAAAAGTAGCCATGAGCTTAAACACAGAAAATAAGGTCACCTCCAAAGGATATTTGTCATAATACTTTTATAGTGATAAACTTGAAGAAAAAATGTCAATCTAGAAGGAATTGTTGTGACCAGACAGTGGTGCTACACGCCTTTAATCCCAGCACTTGTGAGGCAGAGGCAGGCAGATTTCTGAGTTTGAGGCCAGCCTGGTCTACAGAGTGAGTTCCAGGACAGCCAGGGCTACACAGAGAAACCCTGACTCAAAAAAAAAAAAAAAAAAAAAAAAAAAAAAAAAAAAAGGAATTGTTGCAATCTTACTGATATAAGATAAAGTTAGCAATTTTTTAGTAGCAATATAGAAAGTGTTATAAAATGTTTTAAATGGAAATGAAGCTCATTAAAGCTTTTATATAGTAATCGTCCTTGTCTATTTAAAACACCAACACAAACACAAAGCTGGGCAGGTAAAGGTAGATTCCCTGAGTTTGAGGCCAGCCTGGTCTACAAAGCAAGTTCCAGGACAACTAGAGATTCACAGAGCAACCTTGTCTTGGAAAAAAATATAATAATAAATAAAGTAATGTGTGCATGTTAGTATAATTTTTATAGAAAAACACCCAAATGTCTATATCATAATTGATTCGGATGCTTGTGGGTTGGGTCCCTTTTTACTCTCCACATGAAGGTTATCCTGTCAATGGTGCTGGAATTTATACGGAGCTTGGGACAGCCTTTAGATTAGACAAGAGACTCTCTCCTGAGCATTCTCCCTAGAGTCCAGCATCATAAACTCACAGTGAAAGGCAAGTTTACTAAAGAGCCATGGCCCTCAGTGCGCACCATCCCGGCCCATGGCCCTCAGTGCGCACCATCCCGGCCACTTCAAATGCTCTTACCTTCTTCCTTTTTCTCTCTTGCCTTTTGTCCTGGAAGCAGAAGGTGACTTTCTACAAATGTCATGAAGGTTGTGGCTTGTGCTGCTGCCAATGCCACGGAAGGACAGTCCTAAGGAGAAGAATTTGAGCTGTGGCAGCATTTGGGCAGGAGAAAAGACAAATTAATTAACCTGTCAAATCCTTCCTCTCAGATGTCATGAATTCTATAGATTCCTGCATAATAAAGTATTGTTTCCCACGGGTGGTGGGAAACAATTCACTTTCTTGCTTCTTCCAGTTCCAGTTTGTGGACCCATAAGCAGTTAATGTGGTGTCTGCAACAGCTGTACATGGTGGCCAAAGGACATTTTGCAATATTAAGCATTTACTCTTAGTTTTGTTTTTTTGTTTTTTTTGTTTTTTTTGGTTTTTCGAGACAGGGTTTCTCTGTGTAGCCCCTGGCTGTCCTGAAACTCACTCTGTAGACCAGGCTGGCCCTGAACTCAGAAATCCACCTGCCTCTGCCTCCCAAGCGCTGGGATTAAAGGCGTGCGCCACCACCGCCCGGCTACTCTTAGTCTTTAGAGACAACACAGACACAGTCTGTTGGAAACGTAAAGCGTAACTGTTATAGTTTGCTTTCCATAACTGTGATTAAACACTTTGACCAGAGCAACTTGAAGAAGACAGAGTTTATTCCAGTTTACAACTTATAGTTCGTCAAGGGAGTCAGAGCAGTAACTCAAGGAGAGAACCGGGAAGCAGAAACTGAAGCAGAGGACATGGAGGAACTCTGCTTACTGGCTTGCTCTTTATAGTTTGCTCAGCCTGCTTTCTTATACCACCCAGGACCATCTGCCCAGGAGCAGCACTGCTGACAGTAAGCTGGGTTCTTCCATATAAATCATTAATCAAGAAAATGCCCCAGCCGGGCAGTGGTGGCACATGCCTTTAATCCCAGTATTTGGGAGGCAGAGGCATGAGGATTTCTGAGTTCAAGGCCAGCCTGGTCTACAGAGTGAGTTCCAGGACAGCCAGGGGCTATACAGAGAAACCCTGTCCCGGAAAAAAAAAAAAAGAAAAGAAGAGAAGAGAGGAGAGGAGAGGAGAGGAGAGGAGAGGAGAGGAGAGGAGAGGAGAGGAGAGGAGAGAAGAGAAGAGAAGAGAAGAGAAGAGAAGAGAAGAGAAGAGAAGAGAAGAGAAGAGGAGAAGAAAACGCCCCATAGGCTTGCCTACTGGCCAATCAGAGTAGGAGCATGTGGTGATTTGAATGAGAATGGACCTCATAGGCTCATATAGTTGAATGTTTGTTCTAAAGTTGGTAGAACTGTTTGGGAAGGTTTGTGAGGTATACCCATAGAGTAAGTAAGTCATTGGTAGACATGGGCTTTAGATTTCAAAAGCCCACACCATTTCCAGTTAGTGATTCTTTCTGTATCTCTTTGTGTGTCTATTTCCCTCCCTCATGGCAGCATCTCAAGAATTAAGCTCTCAACTCCTTCTCCAGTGCCATTTCTGCCGGCATGCTGCCATGCTTCCTGCCATGATGGTCATGGACTCACCCTCTGAAACCATAAGCCCCCAATAAACTCTTTCTTTTATAAGTTGCCTTGGTCATAGGATCTTAGCACAGCAATAAAAAAGTACCTAATACAAAATGGGAAATGGGTATTTTCTCAACTGAGGCTCCCTCTTTCCAAATGATTCTAGCTTGAGTAAAGCTGACAAAAAGCTAGCCAGCACAATGGCATTACCTTTTTTTTTTTTAATTAGCAACTGATGTGTTTTAATCATAACAACTCCAAATAATCTACAAAAATATTTAGTAAAATTTTATTTAGAACTAGATAACTACTTTTATTTAAAATTTAATTTATGCAAACTTTAATTCATTACTATTTGCATTTTGCTATTATATGCTTAAAAAATTGAAAATTTTAGATGTTTTAGAAGAAAAATAACCTTGACATTCTAATTAATGAAAGTATGTTTAATTTTCTGATATCTCAGTATTTACTTCAAATACATTTTTGGTGGGGTATACTCACTCAGTTTGGAGCCCTTTGAGTGTTATCTTTTAATTGTGTGCAAATGTGTGCATGTGTGTATGTATGTGTGTATGCATGTATGTGTGCATGTGTGTATGCATGTGTATGTGCATGCATGTGTGCATGTGTGTATGCATGTGTATGTGCATGCATGTATGTGTTTGTGTGTGTATGCATGTGTGTGTGTGTGTGTGTGTGTGTGTGTGTGTGTGTGTGTGGTTGCATACACCATGCATGCTCAGG
>NW_022196895.1:38476035-38506689 GCF_008632895.1 Mastomys coucha | reverse complement strand
CAGGCAGTGGTGGCACACGCCTTTAATCCTAGCACTTGGGAGGCAGAGACAGGTGGATTTCTGAGTTCAAGGCCAACCTGGTTTACAAAGTGAGTTCCAGGACAGCCAGGGCTACACAGAGAAACCCTGTCTTGAAAAACCAAAAAGAAAGAAAGAAAAAAAAAAAAAAGGAATGTTTTCTTTGTATCTAATTCACAACTCAGAAGGAGCAGACTGGAAATAGATCCACTACCCAAAGTCAAATTACAAGGAAACTGGTGAATCTGGGAGGAAGAGAAAAGCTCTCAATCTTTATAAATCCTCATCAGAAGGAGAGCCAGAGAGCCTGGAAACACATGGCTCAAGTCTTCTGAACTCAGGCGCATGTTTCCAGGACAGCAAGCTGAATTCAAAAAATTGATTATTGATTTTTTTTTCATTGTGAAAAATACAGAAAAATTAGCATTTCATAGCATGGTAAAACATTTTCAAAGGAGAAATTGTAGAAACTTTCTTGTAGTCTAAAGTGCTGCTGCTGTTGCTATGCCATCCTCCATCCATCTTCACAGTTATTTCCTCCAATGATGGAGTTCATAGAAGTACTTCGGCTTTTAGTTAAAAGAAGGGAAAACGTTAGTTGCGCTAAAAGAGCGGCAAGGGACAAATATTAGGAGAGAAAAGAAGTCTGAAATAGTAGCAAACAATCCGAGACATTCAACAAGGAAACAAATGCATTTATGGCCGCTGCTGCCTCACAATAATAGCCTCACAAAAAGACCACTAGGTTATCCACATTCAGCCCAGCTTTGTGTGATACCAATAGCACAGGATTCATAGAAGACAATAGAAATTATCTAATTTCTTAGGGGAAAAGAAGTAATGCAAACTTCATGCCAAAATGGTGAAGCATGTGAGCGTCACAAAAACTAACGTAGAAAATAACATTTTAAAGGTTTATTTTATTTTTAATTGTGTGTGTGTGTGTTTGTGTGTGTGTGTGCTGGGAACTGAACCCAGGTCCTTCTGATAAAGATAACAACTTTCTTACTTAAGAAACATTTATTTTATTTTTAAGGGGTCTTTTTTTTAAAAAGATGTATTTATTTGTTCGATGTATAGGAATACACTGTAGCTGTCTTGAGACACACCAGAAGAGGGCATCAGATCCCATTAATACAGATTGTTGTGAGACATCATGTATTTGTTGGGACTTGAACTCAGGACCTCTGAGAGAGCAGTCAGTGCTTTTAAGCACTAAGCCATCTCTCCAGCCCAAGAAACATTTTTTTGTAAGTATTTATTTAGTGGAGCCATAAAACACTAATTGTAGATTAGTGAAGTACCTAGAAGTATTTCACACATGGATACTTTGTGACAACAGATCAAATACATACATCTTCATTCCTTTATGCCAGAAACATTCAGAATCCAACCTTCTAGCTCTTGAGGCTACAGCACACAGTCACTCCCTAGAGTCACCCTCCTGTGTAGCTACATATCACACTTGGGGCTTTGTGAAAAAGGTTTGTTTATTTTTATATGTGTGAGTGTTTTTCACGCATGTATACCTGTGTGCCATGTGTGTGCTTGATGTCTGCAAAGACCAGAAGAGTGTATCAGATCCCCTGGAACTGGAGTTGCATATGGTTGTGAGTTGCCATGTGGGTGCTGGATGGTGAACCGGGTGCCCTAGAAGAGCAGCCAATGCTCTTAACTGCTGAGCCATCTCTCCATACTCCCCTCCCCCAGCTTCTTATTCATAACCATTTGCAACATAGTACCCATGGAATCCTCGTTACCAGTCACCTCTACCTATTGTCCTGCACTTCTGTTGTCAATTTCTGTAAGCCTGTTTGTTTGTTTGTTTGTTTGAGAAGGGTTTCTCTGTGTAGTACTGGATCCAACTGCCTCTACCTCCCAAGAGCTGGGATAGTTCTTTTTGTGGTATAGTTCTTTTTTTTCTGCCTTTCTTCCATGTTGTTACAAATGACAAGATTTCTCCCTCTCTCTGTCTCTCTGTGTCTCTGTCTCTGTCTCTGTCTCTCTCTTTCTTGTCTCTCTCTGTCTCCCTGTGTATGTGTGTGTGTGTGTGTGTGTGTGTGTGTGTGTAGTATACATATAAATGTATCATCATACACACACATCCTGCTTTTAGGATTAAAACCATGTCAGTTTCATTTTGCTCCCTCCCTCTATGTCTATCAGCTAAGTATTTAGGAACAACAGTGTTGCTTTTTCTAGGGTCAGCCATCTCCACCGAGGCAGAGAAGGAGAAAATGGTTCATCTAGCTGTCCAAAACCTATATCAGATATGGGGACCAGACTGCAGATTTACCATGCAGATCTTGAGCATACTCAATAATAAATATTCACAGCTGATTAACCAAGGGGAAGATGGCAGGAGTGGGGCTGGGGCGAGTGGGATGTCAGGCTGTATTTGCTCCTGGGCTGTGAACACAAAGAAAAGAATGAGCTGCTACAGGAGAAAGCAAGCTCCTCTGTACAGTGGTGGTTGTTGTGGTCCTCACAGTATAGAAAGTGGGGCCAATAATCCAGTCCACGAAACTGCCAATGAAAAAAAAAAAAACCCAAGCCTTTGAAGTAGTTAATGAATCCACTCTTTTTAACTTACTCCGGTCTCATTGCTTAGAGCTGTGCAGTTTTTGCTCCTGGGCAGAAGTTTCGCTAATGTAGGGATGTTGACTGGCCACGGCATCAAATATTTATCAAGTCACAGATGGGAATCTACAAAGAGTTTGCAGAGAGGTTTCGTGTCTCCCTTTGGTTCTAGGGGAAGCACATCAGCACAGCAGAAAGCAAGGCCACAAACACACACTTTTAAGGTGATGAGTAGGGTTGCTGACCCATTTAAACAGGTTAAATGGGGCCGGCTTAAAGACATCGCTCTTTTTTTTTCCCCTTAAAGCAAAAGTGTACGCTTTCGGCATAGACATTTTAGAAAACACCCTTGCAGTAAAAGAAGAAAACAGAGCTCACCTTTCATCTTAGCACCAGTTTTACTGTATTAGCTTTTAAATAAAAATCAAGTCACACTGGGTGGAGTATTTATCCTTGTTTATCTCTTTAGCTTTTCTGTGTAATCTTCTTTTCAAATCTTATTTTAATTATGGTGTGTGTGTGTACATCTCTCTCTCTCTCTCTCTTTCTCTCTCTCTCTCTCTCTCTCTGTCTCCCTCTCTCTCCCTCTGTGTGTGTGTGTGTTTGTGTGTGTGTGTGTAAACAACTGCACATGCTCATGTCATGTGTACCACAGCTTGCTTGTAGAGGTCAGGGGAAACTTTCAGAAGTCAGTTCTCTCTGACTACTGTGAGTGACAAGGACTGTCAGGTTTCCATGGAGACGGTCATGGTGTGCATCCAAGAAAGGGGGCATCTAATGGAGGGTTAAAGACTGTCTGGGGTTTGCTCAGCTTCATCTGGAAAAATCCTGACTGAAACTGGTTTAATAAATGGTTTTGATAAGTAAATGGCTATCCAATGAGCCAACCTGCTGACCTTAATGATACATTTTTTTCTAGAAAAGGATTATTTGGCTCTTTTGCAACATCTTAATGGGAGGTTTACAATAGCTTTGGCAAATAACTCAAAACTCAATGAACAAAATGTCCCATGTTGACTCCTTTTATATAACCTTTTGAGACTATAATTGCATAATCTTCCTTTCCATTTTTTTTTTTTTTTTTTTTTTTTTTTTTTTGGTTTTTCGAGACAGGGCTTCTCTGTGTAGCCTTGGCTGTCCTGGACTTCCTTTCCATTTTTAACAATATATATTTTTTGCATATTTGGTAATATGGATGCTTTTCTGCATTACTTTTTATATGTTCTGTCTCTCACTCTGTCTCTGTCTCTCTGTCTCTCCCTATCTCTCTCTCACTCTGATTTTTCCTCACAGGGTTTCTCTGTATAGCACTGGTTTCCCTGGAACTCACTCTGTGTACTAGATTGTCCCTGAACTCAGAGATCTGCCTGCCTCTGCCTCCCAATTCCTGGGATTAAATGCATGCACCACCACTGCCTGGTTAGACTTGCTCTCTTGCATGAAAAGGCCACATACAGCTTGCATAGCCAGTCCTTTGGTGTTGGATAGTTCAGTTAAACCTACCTTTCCTGCATATTAAATAGCGTTTTTTTAGGTTTATTTTATGTATATGAATACACAATCACTGTCTCCAGACACTCCAGAAGAGGGCATTGAATCTCATTACAGATGGTTGTAAGCCACCATGTGGTTGCTGGGAATTGAACACAGGACCTCTGGGAGAGGTGTTAACCGCACTGAGCCATCTCTCTAGCCCCCTAAGTGGCATGTCTAATGGGCATCCTTATAGCTATCTCTTATAGCCACGTTCCTTTCTATGGATAGAATACGAGAGGGGTGGGGCTGTAACTTTGATGCGTTGTCAGCTCCCTGATCTTCAGAAAGTCAGGCTGCAGAGGCATCGAGAGCCGCATCTTTGCTGTCGGGGTTTGGGGCTGCTGATTGGTGTATTTGTTTTTGTAACAGCCTCTCTGTAACGTGAACGGCTTTCGTCTTTAATTTAGCAGCTATCGTGTTTCACTCATCTCCCGTCTATTTAGTTACACCGGAGAGGAAGAAGGATCCCTTTGATGGTAAACAGCACGGCCTGAGCTCATGAGGATTTATGTCTTGCTGCTTTGCATTGTTAGTGACCACAATTCTAATGTGGGCTCTATCAATATCTCTTTCCTCTAGTGATAGAATGGGAGCTGTTTCCTGCAATTGAAGTCTCCTGGCACAGAGGTTCAATGGTAATATGGAATAAGACACAGAAGAGGGCATTGGTAAGACAAGGTCGCTGGCTCTTAGGTTTGGCAAGTAGATGATAGTCCTCTACTGCCATCAGCTAGGCACACGAGAGTGAGCCCTGTAACGCACATGGACTCACACAAAATAACAAAGAATGAGAGTATAACTAGGCAATAGCCTTACCTAAGGAAGAATAATGGACAAGCCTGCATACTCTCTGTATTCTTCCTCCTCACATGGGATTGGGAGGCATCCTGTTGTTTGGTTTGAAGATCAGCATCTTAGATGATTTTGACTGTGCCTGTTACACAGACAGGATCTAAGCCAATTTTCTTCTTCCCTAGACAAAAAAGAAATGAGAATATCCCTACATGTTCCCTCCCAGGTCCTATGCCTGCTGGCTTCACTGATGAGTTCCTTCCAGACTACAGTGAGTGGGGGCATCATTTTCACAGTTTGTGCATAGTCACATGTAACCTACACTATCCATGAGTTAGGATTTCATGTGTGTCTGTGGGGATGTGGAGGGCTGCTTGCAGCTCTTCTTTTGTTTCAGATTAGGGGTCACATGGTAGCCTTGCATATAGAAGGCAGGGATCGCCCGGCGGTGGTGGCTCACGCCTTTAATCCCAGCACTTGGGAGGCAGAGGCAGGCAGATTTCTGAGTTCGAGGCCAGCCTGGTCTACAGAGTGAGTTCCAGGACAGCCAGGGTTACACAGAGAAACCCTGTCTCAAAAAACCAAAAAAAAAAAAAAAAAAAAAAAAAAAAAAAAAAAAAAAAAAAAAAGAAGGCAGGGATCTACCCCTGAGCTATATCCCTAACCTTAACATTTGTTTGAAATCAACACTTTCTAAAAACATCAACAAATTAATTTAATTCAAAGGATACAACATTGGAGCAGAAATGGGCCACCAATATGCTTGCCATAAATGAATGAAAACAGTTATACTGAATTCTAGCCCTTGACTTATGCCTGCCACAGGTCCTGCCTGAGACTGGTGCTTTGCTGTTTTTTTTTTGTTTTTTTGTTTTGTTTTGTTTGTTTGTTTTAATTTATTTACATTTCAGGTGCTATGCCCTTACCCAGTTTTCCCCACTCCCTCCTCCCCCACCATTTCTACGAGGATGTTCCCCCACCCACCCGCCCACTCCTACCTCCCCACCCTCCACTCCCCTATACTGGGGCATCTATCGAGCCTTCATAGTACCAAGGACCTCTCCTCCCATTGATGCCTGACAAGGCTATCCTCTGCTACATATGCAGCTGGAGCCATGGGTACTCCTTAATTAGTGGCTTAGTCCCTGGGAGCTCTGGGGGTGTGGGGGGGAGTCTGGTTGGTTGATGTTGTCCTTTCTCTAACTCCTCCATTGGGGACCCTGCACTCAGTGCAATGGTTGGCTGTGACCATCCGACTCTGTATTTGTAAGACTCTGGAAGGGCCTGCTTTGCTGGTTTTTAAAAACAGAAAGACGTGGGGAGTAACTGGGACCAGCGGGACAAGGCACACAGGAACTCCTCCAGCCCAGTGGTACTTGGGTTCTTTCCAGTCTCTCTGGGCTGGTGTCCTGAGCAGATCTTGGGCACAAGCTCCGCAGCCAGTCCCACAACACACAGAAGAAGCCCCACTCCCAGGTGCTCTAACAATCCCAGGATCACAGGATCCCAGAATCACAGGATCACAGAAACAGCTTGACTGGAGTTCTGACACAACCAGGATCACAGGAAGGACAGGCTCCAGTCAGATTTAGCAAGGGCAGGTAGCACTAGAGATAACCAGATGGCGGGGAGGGAAGGGGGCAAGCATAAGAAAGTAACATAAACCAAGGTCACTTGGCAGCATCAGAACCCAATTCTCCCACCATAGCAAGTCCTGGACACACCATCACAATGGAAAAGCAAGATTCAGATCTAAAATCACTTCTCATGGTGATGATACAGGACTTTAAGAAAGACATAAATAGCACCCTCAAAGAAATACAGGAGAACACAGGTAAACAGCTAGAAGCCCTTCAAGAGGAAACACAAAAATCCCTTAAAGAACTACAGGAAAACACAATCAAACAGGTGAAGGAAATGAGCAAAACCATCCAGAATCTAAAAATGGAAAGAGAAACAATAAAAAAAAATCAGAAAGAGAGACAACTCTGGAGATAAAAAACCTAGGAAAGAAATCAGGAGTCATAGATTCAAACGTCACCAACAGAATACAAGAGATAGAAGAGAGAATCTCAGGGGCAGAAGACACCATAGAAAACATTGACACAACAGTCAAAGAAAATAAAAAAAAAGCAAAAAGTTCCTAATCCAAAACATCCAGGAAATCCAGGATGCAATGAGAAGACCAAACCTAAGGATAATAGGTATAGAAGAGAGTGAAGATTCCCAATGTAATGGGCCAGTAATATCTTCAACAAAATTATAGAAGAAAATTTCCCTAACCTAAAGAAAGAGATGCCCATGAACATACAAGAAGCCTACAGAACTCCAAATAGACTGGACCAGAAAAGAAATTCCTCCCATCACATAGTAATAAAAACACCAAATGCACTAAACAAAGAAAGAATTTTAAAAGCAGTAAGGGAAAAGGTCGAGTAACATATAAAGGCAGGCTTATCAAAATTACACCAGACTTCTCACCAGAGATTATGAAAGCTAGAAGATCCTGGGTAGATGTCATACAGACCCTACCAGAATACAAATGCCAGCCCAGGCTACTGTACCCAGCAAAACTCTCAATTACCATAGACGGAGAAAACAAGATATTCCATGACAAAGCAAAATTTACACAATAACTTTCCACAAATCCAGCCCTACAAAGGATAATAGATGGACATCAACATAAGGAGCAAAACTACATCCTAGAAGAAGCAAGAAACTAATCTTTCAACAAATTCACACAAACCTAATTCCACCTCTTACAATAAAAACAACTGAAAGTGACAATTACTTTTTCTTAATATCTTAATGTGAAAATTAATATTACCAACATATTCTAACTGATTGCAATCCAATAATATGAGGAATTAGAAATTTGTTGATTGTCATCCAATGGTCTCTCTAATTTGGTAATTGAAGAAATAGGTCCAACATTGTACAATCTATATACACTTTCAGCTTGTTTGTTTGGAACTGTGTCTGGCTGTGTACAACATAAGGGTCTTGAAATCTTGCTTCTCCTATCTCAGCTTCTCTATTAGTAGTATTGTTTATTTCATGTTTTTACACTTACTATGGTTTTCAGAACAGCTTATATATTTCAAAATATTTATATACCCAAAAGAAACATAGACGATTAACTAGGGAGGTTGCTTGTAAGAGAACAACAAAGAGTGAGACTGAATGCTTTGCTTGAAGTTTGTAACTCTTGTATCTAGTTTGAAGAGGAGGACTTTATAAGTTACTCTTTGTCTGAGATGAATGCTTTTCTAAATTATCACAGCTAATGAATCAAATTCTTACCCTCACCTAATGTCTATGCCACCCTCCAAGCAGAACCATTGATCATTGAAACAGTTGGTGAATGACTTTATGGATAGACCATCTTAATACACACACCATTTCTTTTTTTTTCTTTCTTTTTTTTTTGTTGGTTTTTTTTTTTTGTTTGTTTGTTTTTGTTTTTCAAGACAGGGTTTCTTTGTGTAGCTCTGGCTGTCCTGGAACTCACTCTGTAGACCAGGCTGGCCTTGAACTCAGAAATCTGCCTGCCTCTGCCGCCCAAGTGCTGGGATTAAAGGCATACACCATTTCTTAAATGAATGTAACCTGTTCTCTGTGGGCTGAGAATAAAGTCACTCACTCAAGTTAAATAGCTTTGACCATAGCAGGAAGTCTGTATCCAAAAATCGTGCCTACAATTCATTTCTTGGTGCAGCAGAACTATCAACTCTCAGCTTAGCTATGATGGAGGTAAAACCTTTTGGTGATGTGAGGGTCATTGAAGTACAGCCTTATTACAATGAAATCCAATGTCTTAAAATTGTTCTTATTTTGGGCTTGTACCACAGTAAGAGCCAAGATTTTAAGTTTTACTAAATACAAGACAAATAAACTAAAAGACTTTATATATTTATGTTCATTTAAAAATACTAGTAGTGATATAATATTTTGAATTATACAGTTAATATGTTTGGAGTTATTTAAAATTTATATTGAGAAAAATGTATTTTCACTATTGCTGTAGACAAGCGTCTACATAAGACTGTTAAATTCTGTTAAATTGATTGTTGTTTTATATCAAACAACTTTTATAATACTTATTTTTATTGTTACAATATTTTATAAATTTTATGGAATATGACAGAAAAGATATTGTAGGTATTGAAGGGGGGTCTCTGGGAGGAGTTGGGGTACAAAAGGAAAACAAGAATGTGATTTAATTCTGTTTACTTAAAATATGTTTTTAAATGTTAACAAATTCAGATAAATTGAAATCATGTAACTTTTCTGATCATAATGCAATAAAAGTTAAAAAAAAAATAGAAAGAGGGAATGACATTAGCTTGAAAGCTGTTAAAGATTAACGGTGGTGAGTGAGGTGCCGGTGAGTGAGTGGCACAGCTCTTACCTCATATGGAAAGGCCCTGAGTCCAATCCCTGGAGCTAAGAAATAAAAGATCAAGTAGAGGTGAAACGTTGCTCTTGACAGAGCCAGTGCTTCAGGGAGCTTTAAAGGGAACAGGTTTCCCAACGTGAAGCCACATGTTTGATGCTTGTGTATCTCAGGGCTGGGGTGGCAAAGACAGGGGCACCCCTTGCTTGGGCATGCTGGCCAGCCAGTGTAGCAGAATCCGTGAACTCCAAGTTTAGTAAGACATCCTGTCTCAAAAATAAAATGAACAGCAATTGAGCAATATACCCAACAAACATTGACTTCTGGCCTCCATAACACCAGCACATACATACATACATACATACATACATACATACATACATACATACGGAGGGAGGGAGGGAGAGAGAGCGAAAGAGCGTCTTGGAGGGAGAGAGAGCGAAAGAGCAACTAAAGACTATACTAAAGTCCACCTGTGTGTGTGCACACACTTGCTCAGAAACCCACATTGTTATCTGAGATGTCTCTGCAAGGCAGTTAGTTGTTTGAGAGATGGCGTGGGTAGATGCAGGATGGAGTCTGTACGTCTCTCCTGAGCCCCCAAAACAGGGCTGCCTGTGCTTGAAAAAGGCCCAGCAAGAGCTCTGACTGACATCGGTCAGCGGATTTTGCCTTTGCTTCCAGCAGAGCACACGAGGCTTCTGAGACTTTCATCATTGCCGATGGAAACACCCGAGGCAGCCTAAGCCCCGGGCACACTGGCCACCTTGGCAGATTTCCCTTTAAGCTTCATGTCGGCTTGTCAGCCTCATCATCAACGGCGAGTTAAACAAACAATCTGTTAGACTCCCAGCCCCTCTGGACACTGTGACTTTTATTTAAGGGAGTGTTTCTGATTTTTACGTTTTTCAACTGCACCCTAATTATTTCCTTTCCAGAGGAGAAAGGGTGCCTCTTTCGGCTTGAATAAGAAGTGTATTATACGGATGTGGACGTGTGGTCTGTACGCAAATTATGAATATTCATAGGCTCTCTTAGATACATCACATCCAATCTGTGTGCCCGCCTAAGCGTTTCACTCTAAAATCAAAGCTGAATGGGATGCTTTTAAATTCTCATTCGGTTTTTATTGTAAATGAATATATTTATGATAAATTTGTATTCCAATTAGATGTAGTTCACAAATACATAATTAGATAACTTGCTTTCTTCCCTTAGTGGTATTTCTTACAGATCTTTTTATGATCATTTAATTTTGAGTCTTTTGAAACAGATATGGCTAGACATGTTGAATTTCCGCAGCACATTGCTGCCTGCTCCATTTCAAAATGGCCATTTTAGACTCTCTAACAACTAAAAGTGGCTTCGTTTTTCCTCTCTGTTGGTTCTTTTTCAGTCTTTCATCGGGAAAATTGGGATTTCATTGTCTGTTTTAATTTTGTTTATTCAACAGTCTTAGAATAGGTAAAGTTCCATTTTTATTGTTTCGTCATAAGAAACCGAGAAGGGCTATCAACAGCAGCCATCATTGGCCGAGCGCACACTGCCTGGTGTACAGACTCATGTCAGAGAAAATAGTATCTTCGGCCTCTCCCTTTACAGATGAGGAAGCAAACTCAGAAAGCCCAGGAACCCTTGATAAGGAAAGGGAACCCCATTATTAGCTGAGTGCTAGATTAACCTTAAACACACTTAAGCTGCCTCCAACCCACGAATACACACCAAGCCCCTTGTAGGGTACAGACACCACTGTAGAGACTGCAGAGACGGGGAGCAGCAGGCAGGCTAAGCCCCTGCTCCCAGAAAGCTTGCAATCTGCTGAGCCTCCCCACTAGTACTAAATGACAAGCTTAGACGTTCAGTGATTGCCACGGAAGGGTGTGTGTGTGTGTGTGTGTGTGTGTGTGTGTGCATCCCTGGATACCCTTGCTAGTTTGAACTATTGCTGTGTCCAAGGCTGGCCTCAAACTCATAGAAATCTATCTGTGTCTGCTTCCCAAGTGCTGGGATTAAAGGTATGTGCCACTACCACCCCATCAGTTGAGCAATTCTCACATTGTAACTGTACAGATGGCCGTGAGCCATCATGTGTGTGGCTGCTGTTGAACTCAGGACCTCTGCCAGTCCTGCTCGCTCCGGCCCACTCGCTCAGACATAATTTACTGCAGCTGTCTTCAGACGCACCAGAAGAGGGTGTCCAATCTCATTACGGGTGGTTGTGAGCCACCATGTGGTTGCTGGGATCCGAACTCAGGACCTTCGGAAGAGCAGTCAGTGCTCTTACCCGCTGAGCCATCTCACCAGCCCCTGGCTTTATTTCTTTCACTAGCACAGTGACTGGATTCTTTTAAGCTTTCAATAAACACTTGTCAGTTATTGTTGTTGTTTTTCTCTTTTCATTTAGGCCTCCAAAAGAAGACAAGATAAAGTTGCTTCAAATGAATAATACCTCATTTACACTGCCCTCTTAAAAGTGGTCCAGGGGCAAGGGATGGCTCAGAGGCTAAAAGCTGGCCAAATAAGCCTGACAACCTAAATTTTAGTCCTGGAACCCACAGAAAGAACAGTCCAGAGTTGTTTTCTGATCTCCACGTGCATGCTGTGGCGCGTGGGCACTTGCACATGCACAGATACACACAATGCATACACACTTAATTAATTCATTACTTAAAAAAAAAAGAATTGGTTTTCCAGGTCCAGCCTGGCTTCATATAGCAGACTATAATTCCAGCTACTTGGGGGACTGAGGTAGAAGAATCAAAAGCTCAAACCCAGCTGTGCTACAGTGACATCAAGGCTGGCCTGAACAAATTAATGAGATCTTGTCTCAAAGTGTGTATGTATCTATGTGTGTCTATCAGACTCATGAGAGAGCGGGCTGGGGATGTAGAAGAGTACTTGTCTAGCAGGTCCAAGGCCCCAAGTCTGATTCCTAGTGCCAGGGCTAGAGAGAGAGAGAGAGAGAAAGAGAGAGAGAGAGAGAGAGAGAGAGAGAGAGAGAGAGAGAGAGAGAGAGAGTTTGCTCTCCCTCAGTGGCAGGCACTGTTCTGAAGATAGTCAAGGAGGGCCTGCTATCACACAGCATTTCTACGCCCCCTCCCCTGATTTTTTTTAAACCTTGGACGGAGGACTAGGGAGAGACCTATTATCACCTGCCCCCAGTTCTGCAAGTTGCCAGTCAGGAAGTTAGGCTGTGGCAGCCCAAATAGATTTCTAGCTCCTGCTCTTTCCTGTCTTAGGAGCCAGGCATGGTGATATACACCTATAATCTTAGCGCTCAGGAGGCAGAAAGACTGTGAGTCCTGGGTCAGCCTGAGCCATAAATAAATAAATAAATAAATAAATAGGCAAAAGGTGGGCAGAGACACTAAGGAGACATATATACGTGCACACTGTGTATTGTACACAGGCATGAGGACTGGAACTTAGAGCCCACACCCATCTGAAAGGTGAAGAACGGCAGCACATGCCTATAATCCCAGCGCTGGAGAAGCAGGAACAGGCGAATTCCTGAAGCATTCTGTCTAGCCAGCCTAGACAAATGGATGAGCTCCAGGTTCAGGGAATGACTGTCTCAAAAAAAAACCAAAAACCAAAAACCAAAAACCAAAAAACAAAACAAAACAAAATAGAGAGCAATTGAGGAAGCTATTCAGTGTGACAGCTAGCCTCCACATGCAAGCATGCACATGTGCATATACATGAGAACATGAATGCACATGTATGCTCCAATACACACACACACACACACACCAAACGACCAGCAGGGGAGATCTGTGATTGCTGCCAGACTCACAGCACCTGCCTCTCATCACCAAAAGCAGGGTTAAGAATTAAATTACCAGCCCAGCCCACCACTATCTGCTTTTGCCAGAGCAGCGTCATCAGCCTCCAACACCAGACAGGAAATAAAAATGTTATCCCCTGATATGGTAGCTGAGGTCCTCCTCAAGCTGTAGGCCTGAATGTCTTCCGCTGGATTCTTCCATCTTCATTTACACTCCTTACTTTCCGGGTCTCTTTGGTAACTGATGAGTTCTGCAGGCTGCCGTCATGACATCTACACCACTGACCAGCAAGAGAAGGGAAGGGCAGGGCAGAGAAACTGGCACTGTGAGGATGTCCCTGATCAGCTTCAATTCGTGCTCTGTCTCTGCCTACCCTCCTCAAACTCCCAAAACCTTGGGTTTTCACCAAAAGGCGTAGATATGGATTCTTGGGCAATGGATTAACTGAGGAAAAAAACCCTCTGAGGAAACCTGTGTTGAAGGGTGGAGATGGAGGCAGGAGATGGATCTGGGCAAAGGTGGATGTCCTTTGCCTACTGGAAGGTCTGCAGGCTTACTGCATCTCAGCAGTTATACAGCCTGAGTACTGGAGCTGGGATTACATGTTCTGTCATCAACCTGATGCCATGTATTGTTGAGGGGACAACTGCCCAGGCATCATCCACCAAGAAGCTTTCTGCAAACAGAGATAACTCCTTTCAAGAATTTTTTTAAGGGGGTAAATAACGAGGAGCATAGAAAAAATAAAAGCAGGAAGGAATCATATATTGACAGCCAGTAAGCAGCCAACATCTGCAGCAGCTGGGGATAGGTACTGAAGTCATACTATGTGATGGAGTGATTAGGCAGTTCGACCCAGGCAAGAGAGACCCCCATAATGAGCCTCCTCGACTCCTTTTCTCTGATTCCTGTAATGGGTATTCATTAAAGTCTAAGTGAAGAGTCATGGGTGGGCATGCAAATGATGAACATACAATAAGCCCAGGTTAGGATCCCTGCTTTGAAGGAAGTGGAGTGGTGTAGTGGGGGGTGACTGAGAAGGGAAGAGGCACCTATTCTAGGTTAGATCTTCAAGAAAAGCTGCCCTGAGCAGGTAGCCTTTAAGACGCTGCCTTCAGTGATGAGATGAGAGGATCCACTTGTCAGAATGCCCAAATGGAACACTTAGATCCTGACAAAGACAAGCCCTGGGCCCCTCAGCTCTACCTCAAAGCCAGTAGCTTTCTCAGAATTTATTTTTGTTATTTTTATTATGTGCACGAGGGGTTGGTGTGTGTGTGTGTGTAAGCACAGGTGCCCAGGGAAGCCGGAGGCACTGGATACCCCAAAGCTGAAGTTACGAGCAATTGTGAGCCATCCTATGTGGACACTGGGAACCAAACTTGGGTCCTCTGGAAGTAAGTGCTTTCAATCACAAAACCATCTCTCCTGGCTCCCAAGTAGCTTTCAGGTCTTGGCCAGATATAGATAGCTGTGTACAACCCTCTGGAGAAAGCCACCTTCCCGTGGCTTTTGACCATCATTCTTGGTAAGTTGAATGCCCTCTATTGCCTTGCCCTTAGCTAAGGCTTTTTCAAAAATCAGAGTTTTATTTTTGTGCGTCTCAACTGATGTGAAAGAATGAGCCTGATTAGTTGGAAGAGCTGTATTAGCTTAACAGTTTGTGTCCTGATGGTACAGCTTAATACTAACTAAGCATCCTTGTTTGCTAGCTCTGACCTCAACCACTACACTACAACTAGTTTGAGAGAGTCTGGGTTTTCCTCTTTGTAGAGAGTCAATGCCTTACCCTGTCAGTTTAACAAGGAATGCCTATTGTCTTTGAGACAGGGTCTCATGTCTGGCCTCACAATTATCAACACGCTCTAGCTTTCCTAGTCTGAGTGGTACTGGAGACCAAACACAGTGTTTCACACACGCCAAACAAATGCTTTACCCACTGAGCCACATTCCCAGCCCATCCTATCTCCTTTCATTTTTTCTGTGGGAAGCATTCTCCTGCTACAGGAAGGATATATATATATGACTTCTTTGTTTAATGTTAGGTAATTTTTATTCATTTTAACTCATACAACATCACCCCGGTTTGGGAATTAAGATGCCCAATCACCATATGATAAGAAATTTATCTGCGATTATTTGAAATGCTGTGATGCATCCACCAGAGAAGACTATTCAGACATGGGCTCAGGCCAATAGAAAGTCTTTAGTAGCATGCTGGTGACTGCCTTCGTGCACAGGACCCCTGTGCAGTCCTTAGCCTTTCTTGAGGTGAGCTTTTAAGCATAAAAACCACATCCTGTGTTGACACATTTCAGATACTATGAGCAATTAGCCAGAAGCTGAGCAAAAGCCAACACATAAGAGTCATATGCACAGTGATGGACGGGGTCGTCTTCTCATTTTGGGAGGTGTTGTTACCTATGTGCTGGGCTCCAAGGCTGAATGGTACTTCCGTCATGGCATCAGTTGTGCTAAGGTTAAGGTCTGGGGGCCTCTAACAAAATGTTCATCCTTTCCCCTCTCTGGCTTTAGACCTGGAGGTGAAGAGTGAGAGGTCTATACTTCCTTAAATACTGTTCATTTCTCAGCCGAATCCTTAACTCTTTAGAGACAAGGCAGAGCTCAGAGGCAGCAGCGATGTTCTCACCCCCATGGCAGTGACCACCACTCTGAGCCGGGCAGAAACACGAAGACACTTTTATCATGGCTCTCGTGAGTTCCTTGGAGATATCCATAGCACGGGGTGCTGGCTTCAGATTCCTTGTTACAGGTAGGTGTGTTCTGATTCTAGCTGACTGCTGTTGGTTCCATCCACAGCTCCCCCAAGCATCTTAGGCTCTACTAAGTTTCCTACTTCTGATGTCCCCTTGCTTTAGGGTGGTCCTCCAAGGCAACATCTAAACCAGCACACGTTGACTTGCCCTTGCATGTAGACCGCATCCAGCCAAGAGACACTCTCCTGTAATCTTAGTTTTGTTAAATTCCAGGATAACAGCCATATCCATAGTGTCCTGTCCAGGGTCCTTCCAGCTGTGCTTTTTTCACTCCTTGGCTCTCTAGAAACAGCTCACACTGTTCGTGGTATGCCACCCACACCAATGGACTCATTTGAAGCTAAGACTCATTTTAATCTCTTTGGAGTCAGTCTCCTTGGGCTTGAGATAAACTGCTGCCCTCACACTCCCCTTTGGTGTGAAGAAATCAAAAGTCTTTGGATTTTCAACCCATGGCTCTTATAAAATACTCTAGAGGTAAGCGAGGGGTTTCTTAGCCATCCACTCTGAAAGTGTTTGCCTTTTACTCTAGTGCCTCCCTTTAGAGCACGCGTCTGCCAAAATCCCCCTTTTAATGCTCTGTTATACTCAGAACTCAATGAATGAGCTAATGACTCATTCTCCCTGGTGGCCAGTGGGAAGGCGCCCTTAAACAGCCATTACCAGCTCTTGGTCCTAGTCCTGACCTCAGCCCAATTTGTCCAGGTGACCTTGAGGCAGCCCTTTCATTGTTCCGGGGCTCCCAGTGAATTGAAAACCAGAGCTCTGTTCTGGCCTTCTCTCTCTGGGGAAGTATTGTGAGGGATGATAAGGCAGTGCCTATAAAGTGGTGTAAGTACTTCGGGGAAAGACATTGGCTAAATACCAAATGATAGTAATAACACCGCCATCATCGTCCACGTTATTATTCATGGTTGAGAGGAGAGAGCAGTTGCTGATGATGTCTTAGTTCTTTGGGAAGGAGGATGTCAAGCCCCAGAATGTTCTATCAATAAGTCAAAACTAATAAATACTAAGCATTGGAAGAGGAAGCTACCCAGTCATAAAGGCTGGATGTATGCTCCCATTTGTATTTGAAATGACAGCAACTGACTCTGTTTTTCTTTTTTTATTTTTATATCTAGTTGTCAGAGCTGCTAGGATTGAGGAAGATTGTACACCTTTTCTAGACAATGGGTAGTAAAGGGATTATTTTTAACCTCTTGGATTTTATTACTGTCTACTTGCCTTTTAGTGTGTCTCTTTTCTACACTCCCTATGTTCCCTCCCTTGACTCTCTACACACCACTCATTTCCATATCAGAGTTCCAATGAGCAGGAAAGATGTTGTCAGTCTGGTGGGAGATGAGAAGCCAAAGGTTTGGGAATTGAGAATCAGACTCGAAACTTAAGAAAGAGAAAAAAGCCCCTTCTTCCTCTGACACTCCAGCCCAAACTCCCATTTACTCATCGTAAAGAGAGAAGCCCACCACATTGGATCCCATGCTAGGACCCAGAGGTAGGTGGCTAAACAACAAGCAGACAGATCCCTTTAAGATCCTGCAAGATCTCTGTTGTAAGACAAGCCACACAGCACGCCTGTTAAGAAGGTGAGTCTTTTACTTGACAGTGTGACTATCAGGGGCAGTCACCCACAAATGATTTCAGAATGTATGATTCTGGTTCTGAAGAAAACTTATCACCACACCCCACACAAGCACCCTTTGTTGGGGATTCATGTGATTACCCCATTGCTATGCATTTGCACAGACACACGTCTCCATGTGCTATGGACGCTAAGTCTTCAGGTGAAGTTGCTGTCCAAACCCACTACTTTGATTTCTCTGGATCTATTTCTTTACATGAAAACTGAAAATAAAAACAACAGCTCCATAAGCTCCCCAGGGTTGCTGTAGAGGTTAAAGATGATGAGCTCTGTGGTAAATGGTGAAGTTGTGACCTGTTGACCCCACTTGGGGTCAAACTTTCGCTAGGTTGAACTACAGCTGGATCTCCCTGAACTATACAGTTGGAGAGCTGAGCCCTAAGCTGAGCTTCCTGGGCAGGTCAGGGCTTCATGATTTTGGTTGTAGGAGTTAATTGGATATTAAAGAGATAGGAGGCTAGTTTTCTTACCTTCATCTCCAGTCACCACCACCACCACCACCACCACCATCATCATCATCATCATCATCATCATCATCATTGAGTTTTTCAAGACAAGGCTTCTCTGTACAGCCGTGGCTATTCTGGAACTCACTCTGTAGACCAGGCTGGCCCCAAACACAGAGATCCACCTGGCTCTGGCTCCCTAGTTCTGGGACTAAAGATGTGGACTACTACTGCCCAGATACCTTTTTTAGTTTCAAGTTTTGTATACGTACTCTTTTCCAGTTATAAAAATGTATGATCATTGTAAAAAAAAAAATTTAGACAATGATGAAAGATAAAATTTGAGCCTTCCAGACTACTTGATGCGCATTTGCACACATCCCTTGCCCACAGCATCATTTTAAATACTGTATTTTATAGAGTACCTTGTGGAGTTAAGGATATCCATGGGCTGGGCTGGAGAGATGGCCCAGCAGTTAAAAGCACTGACTACTCTTCTGAAGGTCCTGAGTTCAAATCCCAGCAACCACATGGTGGCTCACAACCATCCGTAATGGGATCTGATGCCCTCTTCTGGTGTGTCTGAAGACAGCTACAGTGTACTTAGACATAATAATAAATAAATCTTAAAAAAAAAAAAAAAGAATATCCATGGGCCATCTTTCCATCTGCCCTTGTTTTTTGCTATAGCACTCTCTGGCTGGGTCTGAAGGTCGCCTTTTAAGATGCAGCATTCCTTGTTAGCTCTCACAGCATCCTTTAGGGTCTCTTTGATGGGGCACGGTCATTCCCAGCGGCCAGTGAAGGACAAGAAACTTCCCCAGCTCAAAGAAACCCAGACTGTACATTTACAAACCCCACTTGCTGGGTTCTGAGACATTGACATCTTGTCATTCCCCCCCGCCCCCCGTCCTCTTTTTTTAAAATTTCAAGCCGAAGTTTGATGTTGAATTTAAAATGTTGCCAGGGGCTGCCTGCAGGGCCCTCAGGCTAAAACAGTGGCAGCATCTGCCAGGGGAGACCCACAGGTCCTTCTTCGGACCATGGCAACGTACAGCTGGCATCTCAGCCCAGGAAAGAGGGGAGAGGTGTGCACATAAGGGAAATGCAAGGACCAGGACTTTTTAAAACAGAGCTCGAGAAGAAGCTCCCCACCCCCCGAGAGTGTTGTCCATTTTATTTGGGTCTTATTACCAAATGCCCACGGGACCCTTTGTGTTCAGAGTTTTCTGAGAGGATACAGGGGGAGCAGCAACTTGTGGGCAAAGTGCCAGGACTCATTAAATGTCTAGGATGAGTGATGGAAAGTGGGCAAGTATAGAGTTGATCAACAACTTTCTTTCATGCAGGCTGGAATTTCGCTCTGAGAATCAGAAGAGAAGAGGCAGGTGGATGTGTTCTGGGAACAGGTAGGACCTCAACAGGCAAAGTTCTAAATTTACTATGTGCCTGGGTTCCTGTGTGTGTGTGTGTGTATGTGTGTATGCACCTGAGTTTGTGTGTGTGTGTGTTCATGTGTGTATATGTACGTCTTTGCATGGATGGATGCATATAAGGGTATGTGTGTGTATGTCAGAGGCCAACCTTATTGAATGTCATACTTCAGGTGCCATCTACCTTGGTTTTTGAGACAGGGTTCCTCTCTGGGACCTGGGATTTGCTAATTTCACCAGCCTAGGTGATCAACGAGCCCCAGGGATCTGTCTACATGTCCCCAGAACCATCATGTCCAGCTTCTTCATGTGGGCTCTAGGGATCAAACACAAATCGTCATGCTTGCAGGGCAAGCGTTTTACCAACTAGCTATCCCCCAGCCCCTCACTATGCTCTCTTTTCCATACAGGACCGGGAGGACTCAGGAAGCTGGAGACAGCCAATGCCTGTAGACAGAAACACCAGGCAGCTGGTAAATGGGAGAGACTGGCCTTTCACTCTAGATCTGTTAGTCAGTTCTACATTTTGTGCCATGTGGTACCTTTTCTTCTGACAAAAAAAAAAAAAAAAAGCGACTTTATTTCTCAGCTCAAAGGAATTTTGGATCCGCCCCTTCCAGCCCCCTGCCCTGCCCTCCCCCACTCACATGCAGCATGCACCTTCCTTGGGAAATGACTGCTTGGTGAGGATGGCCTTTCCTTACCCGCAAATCATGCTAAAGCCTCCAAAATCCTCATAGAACAACAACGGCAGCCATGTTCTTTCCTGCAGAGCATTGTTTAATTATTGTGTTGGGGGAAGGGGCTGTGGAGTGTGTTGATGATTGAACCCAAGACCTCATAGTTGATAAGGACAATGCCGTACCACTAAACCATAACCCTCGTCTTAATCATTACTCTATATCGTTTGACTTGTTAGAGATTTTCTGATTGCACTAATAGAACCGTGATGGCCCTGGGAGGCATACTCTGCTTCCAATGGACAAGATGGGCTTTTGCACAACCTTGTGATTGTTACTGTATAGATTATATCATAGTCATTATATATAAAGATGATATTAAGAATATCAGACTTACTGATGCATCATTTGCGCACACCCCCATCTAGCTGTGCCACCTTACACATTTATCGGCCATGTCACTCAAGACAAGTTCTGACAAGTGTCAGAAATACCATCCTTAGTTAAATGTTATTTTCCTTACTACTGTCCTTGGAGAGAACCAAGTATTGGAAACTCAACCTGATCCACAGGTACATTGAAAGGGAATGATGGAATGGAAGTAATGTGGAAGAACAGTTGTGCCACAGCTGGTGCAGCTAGGTCCCGGAAACCTGACTAGGAACAAGGAGGGATAAGGAATGAGACACAAGAAACACAAAGCAGGGACCAGGTAGGATAGAAACACCAGCAGCTGGGGTACTCAGCCATGTTTGTGACATACAGCATGAATAAGGGGGCGGGTTAGCTAAACTCAGTAGAAGGGTCTGTTTAGGAAGCAGTCTCAGGATGATGTTGTCTTGAAGCCATCCCTGACAAGTAGGGAAAATACCATTTAAATATTGCTTACACTATTTGGTTAAACAATTTGTCTTAAGCTGGACATGGTGGCACATGCCTCTAATCTCAGCTTTTCCATCTACTGTTTTTAGCTAAATGTCAGTATCCAAACAAGGACTAGGGGAAGGCCTGGGCGTCTCCTGAACCTGACTCGAGGAAGGCATTGCCATTCCCATAAGTCTGAGGCACTGGAGTCCTTGATACATCTGTGGTCATGCTGTGACAGCTCATTTATATAGGGGTAACTCACTCCTAATATAGCTGCTGTCAGGACCTAAAAATATGGTTGGACAAACCCACATAAGTCTTAGAAGAGAGGCCTCTCTAAGCAGCCTTTGAGTGTGGCTTTATCCTATCTATCCCTTAACTTTATTTTACAGTCCTTAATTTCATGCCTTTCTAGCCACGTGTATTGTGGGGAGCGGTGAAGCTGGAGAGACATTTGCCATGGCAAGATGGCGCCTACTTCTGCTGTCAACTCCTAGTAAACAACTGTTTGCGCATGTGCGTAGAGAACTGTTTGTGCATGCGCGTAGAGTGAAAAAGACGCCATGTCACGGCCCATCCCAGGGTGTTACGTAGGGTAATGAGTGAACAGCCAATCATGGGCAGACACGCCGCACTGTGGTGTATATAAGTAGTGCGGATTTTGGGCTCGACCCTTTTTCCCTATGGATGGAGACAAATAAATGTTGTTGCAGAAGGAACCTAGTGTCCGCGTGTCTTCTTGCTGGCGAGACGACTGCGCGGGCTACAGTGTATTATCACAGAGAAAGCCTGTGCAGTCCCTGAGAGCTTGTGGTCTCTTCCTTTTCTAGGTTGGAAAGTGCTCCTGGTGGTGGCTGTGCTAAACAATGAATGATGGGAGAGTACAGAAGACATAAATGTACCTATGAACTGTTCATTCTGGGAGAATACAGACAACATAAATGTACATATGAATTGCTCATTCTCTTTTCTTTCTTCTAAGAAATAATGATTAAGTGTCTTCTTGTGTCAAGCCCTCTTCTAAAACAGTTATTTTCAACTGAGAACTATTTGCAACTACAGGGGACACTGAGCAAAATCCAAAAGTATTTTTTTGATGTCACAACTATGACAGTAAGCATCCCACAGCGCCCACATCAGGCCCTAACCACAAGGAATTATGAAGGCCAAAGGTCAGTAGTGCCAAAGATGAGAAAGGCTATTCTGTATTCTAGATGCTTGGGAAATTTGCATCCCAAATACTCGAAGACCCCAGCTGTTGTAGAACAGGAATGGTAGACTGTGAAGATAATGAGTACAGTAGAAAGTGGTGGGTTCTCTCTTTTTTTTTTTAATGGAAAAGTTGAGTAATGTAAGCGATCAGCAATCTAGACCACATAGGATCAGATGAGTTACTGGAAAGACTTCAGAATTTAAAGCTAGGTATGTCCGTGCATGCCTGCAATCTCGGCACTTGGCAGGCAGAAGGATTCTAAATTTTAGAACAATCCAAGGCACATAGGGGAGACCTTATCTCTAGAGGGAGGGGGAAGCTTCAGTATTTAGCCTAAGAACTAGTTTTGAGCATAAAGACAATACAAGATGGCTTCCACAGTTTTAGCTGCTTTACTGTGAGCCAACCAAAGAGGGGCAAGGCAGAATCACAAGACCCTATTACGGGTGGGCAGGAGTGGGCAGGCATGCTTGAAAGGAAATGCTAACAGGATTTGTGATGGTTGAAATATGATTTTAAAGTTTTGGATCCAAGGAGCTATCATGATTGATAATATAAGACACCAAGATGGGGGAGGATGACTGGTCGAAGGTGGCTTTCATGATAAATAGCAGGTCAGCCTCTGATATAAGTTGTGCCTATTAGAACTCTGAATGGAATAGTCATGTCAACTGTTAGATATACAACACCATGAGTTCCACAGAGAGAAGTCTGCTGTGAAAACATGTGAGCCTGTTAACCGCACCAAGGAGAGGAGCTTTGAGATGGCTAAGAGATTGCAGATGGAAGGAGGAGAGGGACAAAGGGAGAGCCTGGCGTGCAGGAGACCCTGGAATGATGGAGAGCTTGGGATGAAGGAGAGCCTGGGATGAGGGAGAGCTTGGGATGAGGGTGAGCCTGGGATGAGGGAGAGCCTGGGATGCAGGGGAGTCTGGGATGAAGAAGAGCCTGGGATGCAGGAGAGTCTGGGATGTGGGAGATCCTGGATGAGGGAGAGCCTGGAATGAGGGTGAGCCTGGGATGAGGGAGAGCCTGGAATGAGGGAGAGTCTGGATGAGGGAGAGTCTGGATGAGGGAGAGTCTGGTATGAGGGAGAGCCTGGGATGAGGGAGAGTCTGGGATGAAGGAGAGCCTGGGATGAGGAAGAGTCTGGGATGAGGATGAGCCTGGGATGAGGGAGAATCTGGGATGCAGGAGAGCCTGGGATGAGGGAGAGTCTAGGATGAGGGTGAGCTTGGGATGTGGGAGAGCCTAGGATGTGGGAGAGTCTGGGATGAGGGTGAGCCTGGGATGAGGGAGAGCCTGGAATGAGGGAGAGCCTGGGATGTGGGAGAGTCTGTGATGTGGAAGAGTCTGGGATGCAGGAGAGCCTGGGATGCAGGAGAGTCTGGGATGTGGGAGAGTCTGGGATGTGGGAGAGCCTAGGATGTGGGAGAGCCTGGGATGCAGGAGAGCCTGGGATGAGGGAGAGCCTGAGATGCTAGACTCAGCACAGCTTGGAGAGAAAGGGAGGGACCAACAGGAGATTGTAAAAGCAGAATCAGTGACAAAGTAGAGAAACAAGAGAATATGCCATCACCAAGTAAACCAGGGGCCAGACTAGGTGGCCCACACCTTTAACCCCAGTATTTGGGAGGGAGAGGTGGGCAGGTCTCTGTGAGTTCAAGGCCAGCTTGCTCCACATACTGAGCTATAGGCCATCCAGGACTACTTAATGAGACTCTGTCTAACAGGAAAAACAATAACCATGCTAGAAGACAGCTCAGATTTTGCAGAGAACCTGGGTTCAGTTTCCAGTACCCACAGGGCTCTCGGTCAATTCTGGTTCCAAGGGGATCTCTTGCCCTCTTATGACCTCCTTGGACACCAAGGACACACATATATATATGCAAGGAAAACACACATACACATTTAAAGGCAAAGACTATGATTGTATGGTAGCATAAGGGAAGGGAGCTCCCATCATCCTTTTAAATTGAGACCTGCCAGTGTTGGTATGAAAGTTCCTCCAGCACTCTCAGCTGTGTGGATCCAGCTCAGAGTAAGTGTGGTTAGACTGAGTCCTAACTCTCATGGGGTGTGACAAAATGAAGGAAGGGCCATGTCCTTGAATACATATGCAAAGGGGTAGTTATAACTACTGCCCAGACTTAATCACTCATCTTTCCCTAATGTGCATGTTTACCATCCAGACACACTCTTGCACAAGTGGATCAAAAGCACATTGCAGAGTCAGCCACTCTGCAAACTTGGCAAAGTTGGCATGGATTCACAGGCCAACATAGGTCTACAGACTTCTCCTTGTCTCTTTTGTCTTCTTTCTTTGCAAGTTAGAGTCTCATATTTAATGCCTCCCAAGAGATGTTGTGATTCCACAGGGACAGGCTTCCCAATATTTACTAACCAAAACACAGAAATGCTTCACAAATAGCTTAATCAAATTTCCCATGCCCCGACTTAAGTATTTCCTCTTTGAATTCTTGATAGGAATAAAGAGCAATTTGCCAAGTTTTTAAAGTGCTTTTATGTTAATGACTAATATGAATCCAATAAGTATATAAACACCTCAGTACCAGATATACAATAGGCAAGCATGTTCTTTTTTTCTCCCTATTTTTACAGGCATGTGGTTTCAATGTGTTCTAATAACGGTTATGCTTGAACCTCGTGTGAAAAGAACAGGGACACTAAAACAGATGAGGAAAAAAATGTACATAAACAACTTCAGAAAGAGGAGAGATAGAAGTTCCTAGCAGTGAGGATGTGTGTGAAAGCCTGCTACAGAGAGTAGGGCGTAAGAAGGTGGTAATTCTTGGAACACAAGAGGCAAAGAACCAATGTGGGACTTCGGAGGCCAGTAAGGGGACATTAGGAAGGCTCAGCCTGTCTAAGAATGGGGGTTCCACTCCCAGGGTACCAGCAACATCAGCTGGTGACTTGCAAGGTTCACTCTGGCTGCCTGGCATGGGTAAAGAATTGGAAGAAGGCAGCACATTGAGAGGTTGAAAAATGAGTTAAAAGTTAGGGGCAATCGCTGGGGGGCGGGGGAGACAATAACATCCTGAACTAGGCATAGGCCATGGAGATAAGTGAATGTTCTCAAAGATGGTTGGGGTAGTTGAATTGATAGGTCTTTGTGGTTTACTGGTTTGAAAGAGTCAAGGGAAGGCAGGTATCTAAAGGGATGTAGTCAGAGGCATCTTTGGTGGTGGTAGTGGGGGTATTGGATCTGAAGTGCTGTGGCATATCCAGGGGAATATTCTAAAAGGCGGTTACACATAGAATCTTATACTCAGAGACAGGAAATGCACATTTAGTAAATACCTGTAAATATATGGTAACAGAAGCTTCGGGGCTGGAGGGCACAAGCTACCAGCTGCGTGGTGTAAAGAAAAGAAGGGCTAAGTCAGAGCTTTGAAGAACACCAGCGTGTGAAGGAAGGGCAGATGGAAGGGCTTCCGGGAACTAAGACCAATCAGGGAAGTAGGAGGCAGAAGTCAGGCTATTCAAAGCAACTGAAACTATGTAAGTGAGTGGTCAATAATGCCCAATATGGCCAAAGGCCAAATACCAGGAGGTCATCGGAGATGCCTGGAACTAAGCATAGCTGCTGTGAGGCTGGAGTCCAGACCACAGTGAATTAAGGAGTGGACAGGAACCGGATTTTTTTAGAAGATGAATGAATGAATGAATTTTTTAGGAAGTCCCTGGTACCTAGATGTGTCGGGGAGAACACGGGAAGCTGGAAGCAAATCTTCAGGTGAATAATAATCTCCTAAGTGACGCACTGGTTTGTTTGCACATAAATTTTCAAGATAATGACTTCCATTCTCCATCTTGTTTGAGGGCACAGCCTCAGCCAGTGACAGGCATTCTAACCCATCACAAATTTCCTTTTTCTTGAAGCAAAATTACATCTCTTTAATGAGGCTCTGCAACTCTGTCGCCCTCTAATTATTTTCGTGACTGTCCTCAGAATGGTTCCCAAACTCTTTTGAGTTTCTCTTTAATCACCGAAGCATCAGGAAATAGAAACCCAGCCACGTGAAAGACAGTAGGGACTCATCCAGTAAGTGACAGAAATTGACTAGCTAAACAAAGAAACGACTGCTCCCTCAAAAGGGATGCATCCAAAGGCTATGGAGGAGCACTCACAAGCAAAAGCCCAGGGCAGGAAGGGCAGGAAGGGCAGGCACCAGGACAGTTGGGCATCTTCATGGCTGGAAATGGGGCAACAATCCCTTAAAGGTGCAGCTGCTGGGGTATAGCCTGCTGGTGGCCACAAGCTCACCTTTGGCCAGGAGAAGGAAGGTGTCCTAATTGGCAATACCATGACAGGTGGAGTAGATTTCCACTAAGAGATGGATGCCTAAAGGGGAAACACAGGCCGGGCATTCTCCAGAGCCCATAGGAGGCTCAGGCAATGCGGTTAAGATTTAAGAGTATTTGTCTAGCTGCATGCAAGGCCTCCCTCTGATGTACGTTCTCTGCCGCTGACATTCCTTTTGTGACTCATCTCTATCTGTGTCTTCATTCTCCATTTCTTTGCTGGGCTTATACGTGAGGTGAGTCTTCACACGCTGGGGAAGAGAGCACGTTGTTGTCGTTTCTCTGGCCAAGCTTTCTCCTCGCTCTGAATTAAAGTTCAAATCCGAGAACGCAACCTGGGACACTGATGGATGGAGCATCCACAGTGGGTCCCTGCCTCATCTGACTATTACAGACAGCTGGAATGGAAAGCTCAGACCCCTGAGTATGTTCTGAGTCTAATGGTTCCATTTGGCTGGATCCCCAGACAGAGGAACTGGAGAACAATCAAATACTCATTCCTTATTTTGCACTGGGCATATGCAGGCATCTGAGAACCTTAATGCCCTTATAGTTAAATAACTTCCCAAACGTCATTGCTACCCCAGACTAGACTTTTCCCTTATGCATCTCAGCCAACATTAAACTGTATGCAACAAGAACTGTGGAGAGCTTTCTCTTTTTAACTCACTTGTGGAGAAATCATAGGAAAATTTGTAGGTAGGTAAGAGTCTTTTTAAAACAGGCACGAGCTGCTTTGCAAAACGTGTGTTTGTGGAAAGACACGGGCAAATAATTCAGAGATTTTTGTTGTTGAATTAGTCTGTATTCATTTTCCAGTGCTCTCATAAGTGAAGAATGTGATCATTCCTGCTTAAGCTTTAGCCTTTGCATGTATAGTAATGTATCAGCAAAGTTCTCTGATGTCGCAGGCAGCCAGTCTGAATTCAAATCCAGCTCTTAATAGCTTTATTCCCTTGCACACATTGCCTGATGTGTTAGGAACCCATTTTCCATCTTTTTTTAAAAGATTTATTTATTTATTTAGTATATGTAAGTACATTATAGCTGTCTCATCAGAAGGAAAAAGAGAGCATCAGATCTCATTACGGATGGTTGAGAGCCACCACGCAGTTGCTGGGGTTTGAACTCCAGACCTTCGGAAGCACAGTCAGTACTCTTAACCACTGAGCCATCTCTCCAGCCCTCATTTTCCAGCTTTGCAAAAGGTGATTTATGTCTTATCAAGTAGCAGGCTTAGCAGAAACTAAACACTTGGTAAATTTTAGTTGCTGTTATTACTTCTAGATCTTTAAATTTTCAGTACCCACCATCTGTCTTATAGAATTAGTAACTTGAAAACAAATCTTTAAAAAAGTGTTATTCTAGGGGGCCAGAGGGATGATTCAGTGATTAAGAGCACTGAATGCTCTTGAGAGAGCCTGGGTTCATTTCCACAACCATCTATAAACTCAGTTTCAGGAGATACGACATCCTCTTTTGCCCTCCTTAGGCACCAGGCACACATGGGACACAGGCAGATAGATATAACACACACATGAAACTAAGGTAAGCAAAGTCTTTAATTCAGTGGTTTTTAGAAAGGAGTCACTGATGGCATTTGAAGAGAATTGGTTTCGTGAACCCTCTCAGGTGCTAAGAGTCACAGCTATTTGAGTCTCTTGTACAAAGTGGCACAATGCTTGCCTATAACCTATGCGCAGTATTGTGAGCATAGATATCCTTAAATTGTATTGGTTGGTGTTTTTCATTGCAGTGACCAAAATACTCTGAAACTCATGGTTTCAGAGGAAGTCTTTCTGGCACAACCTCATCAATGGCAGCAGGAATACATGACGAACCCTCCACATCAGGGTAGATGAGGCCAGACCTACAGGGATGCCTAGTGACCTATTTCTGTCAGTTGTGCCCTACCTCCAAAAAGCTCCATGACTTTCAATGTTATGTCAACAAGATCAGAATCAGGCATTCAAAACATGAGCCCATGGCAGACGTTGCAGTTCAGATCATTATGTGAACTTCTCATGAGGTGACACACCAGTAAACCCATGGTAGATTATAGATATTTTAATCCTAAAATGCTTTACATCCTAACCTGCTAATCATCCTAGCTTAGCAGTCCAGCACACCGTGAAGTTGTTGTGCGACACTGTTCCTGGGATGGCACGAACACGAATCTGTTTACCCCAGATAGGCAACTGAAGACAGATTAAAGTACACACACCACTAACGTCCAACGTGGAGAACCAATTAACCTTTGTAGGGGCTGCTTATAGAAATGTGGGTGATGGGAGAAATGACTCGCAGAGAGCTGTACCACCAAAGGCCACGCCATCATGGATGACACCTCACAAGAGCTGGAGAGCTGGAGCTCACAGCACAGCTTCGGACAGCTCAACAGGTCCTTTGCAGGAGGCTCGGTTGGTCCGTGCCTCTTCCAGGTACCTAGGCTGGTCTTTGTTTCTCCCATACAGTTGAGCCAGTCTCTTGTCTCCGCCATGTGGATCCTCTGGTCTAGGGTCTTCTAGCATATTCTGCGTGTCTGAGAGTGTCTTCAGCAGTCATTACCACTTCTATGGGTGTAGTGAGGGAGGCGAGCTATACAAGTGCACAGTCACTGTCCGTTGAGTCCTATTTATATCTCTCCAGTCACGTGGCCTCAGCGAAACACCACACGAGTCTGCATCACATGACCCAGCATCACATGACCCAACCAGAAACTTGCACTTCACTTCCTAAAGTCCTTGGGTTGTTTACTTTCAGAATTTAATAAGCTTCCTTGAACACAAAATGTTTCACTTCTACTTTGAACAGCTTGTTACTGCACCTCTTTTTTTTTTTTAATCTCCCGTGACTCAAGATGTTCCCCTTCAAAATAAAAAGGTTCTAAGCCCCAGGTCTTGTGCCTGACTGGCTGTCCAGGTCACTGCTGTCACAAGAGAGAATCACACCAAAAAAAGGAGAAAGAATGAAAGTCCCTCCAGGGTGATATCTGCTGAACGAATGCCATTTTTCACCCTATCATGAAGTTGAAAACTCCATTTCAAACTGAGGGCCCGGTTTCATTTGATCTATAGATTAATTACATTAATTAATTAATATGCCTCATATAATAGATAGGAAAATAGCAGCATTGATACTAATTTACTTTAGAGGACAGATAGCTGAAAAATATCCATGTGTACAGGATAGCTGTGCGTTTTTCTAAAAATATCAGCTCTGCAGTTAAAGCTTCGGGTAGAAAGGACCGACAATAGTCACAATGGTGTTCAAAAGTCACCACTGTCATGTGCCAGGGTGGTTGATACCCATGGGAGGCCTCCCCTCTTCTGAAGAGAAAAGGAAGAGGAGTGAGCGAGGCTGGGGGGAAAGCAGGAGCAGGGGAGGACTGAGAGGAGAGAAGGGTAGGGAAACTGCGTTGGGATGTAAAGTACATTCATTCATTAACTAACTAATTAATTACTTTTAAGGAAATCAGCACTGTTTCCAGAACAGTTTCATCATTCCCAAAACAAACTCCATGCTCACTAGTGAGTGCTCACTGTTCCCTTCTCTGCACAGCTCTGTGATCATTAGTCTCCTATCTCTCAGTAGGAGCACGAGCTATGTGCTCTTTCATGCCTGTCTTACTGCCTTCAGCATATTGGTGTTCCCGCATTTATCCACAGTATAGAACAGAGCAGGACTTCATTCATTTTAAGCGTAAATGATACTCTGCTTTATGGATATAATACAGCGTGTTTGTCCATATGGCTCACTGGATACATGTTTTGGCAGACTCCACTTTTTCGCTATTATGGGTACTACTGTTAGAAACCTTCCTGTTTATATTTTCATGTAAACATGTTGAATCTTTTTAAAAAGTAACAGCTTTTAAAAAAGAGGTTTTCCATAAAACAGTGTAAATTTATTAACGTATTTCAAGTAAAGTAAAAAGCACGAAGATATAATAAAACCAATGATCTACTGCACAAAATTTAAAAATCAGTATTTTAAGAGATTTGCTTGGTGGTGCACGCCTTTAATCCCAGCACTTGGGAAGCAGAGGCTGGCAGATTTCTGAGTTCGAGCCCAGCCTGGTCTAAAGAATGAGTTCCAGGACTGCCAGGGCTACACAGAGAAACCCTGTCTTAAAAAGAGATGGGGGGGGGGGG
>NW_022196895.1:38442988-38476019 GCF_008632895.1 Mastomys coucha | reverse complement strand
AGAGAGAGAGAGAGAGAGAGAGAGAGAGAGAGAGGTGGGCTGGAGAGATGGCTCAGCAGTTAAGAGCACTGACTCCTCTTCCGAAGGTCCAGAGTTCAAATCCCAGCAACCATTTGGTGGCTCACAACCATCCCTAAGGAGAGATCTGACTTCCTCTTCTGGAGGGTCTGAAGACAGCTGCATTGTATACATATAATAAATAAATAAAATCTTTAAAAGAGAGAGAAAGAGAGAGAGAGAGAAAGAGATTTGTTTCTAGCAAGACCAAAATATTGTAGTGTTGTAGTCTATAACCCATATAACTTGGTGCAAATTAAGAAGTTATTCCTGCTACATGAGTAACTTTTTAAAAAAATGTACTAAAAGACTTGCTTGCTGTACATAGCTCAGACGTACTTGCTCACTTAGAGAATCATGTAACATTTATCCATTTCCCTTTTGCTGAACTGTAGGTTGTTCTTGGGTTTTGTTGATAATAAACAATGATTCGGAAATCAGATTTTCTTATTGGAGGAACATTTAGCTGTGTGTCACCTATGATTGAGTCCTTGACTGGAGGGTCCTTCTAGACTCTACCAGAGACTGGTGAAGAATTTGGATTATGCATTGTGAAAAGCACTTTTTTTTTTAAAGTCCACACTTCATGCTGTGCTGTGTCTCTGAAAAAGACAGTCCTAATTCTAGCACCTGTATATATAAGCCTTAGATGTAAATAAGATCACCACAGATGATCAGGTTACGAGGATCTCATCCTTAATAAAATGAGAGCGGTAGACACAGAAGCCTGCACAGAGGTGTGTGCAGAGGCGAGGGCAGAAACTGGCCTGCTGCACTCCAAACTAAGGAAGAGCAGAGATTTCCAGCAGACCGGATCAGGACTCCAGAGAGAGGCCTGTGGCAGGTTCTCCTTCAGAAGGAACCAATGCTGCCAACAGGGTGATGTCAGACTTCTGGGCTCCAGAGCTATGGAACAGTCAGTTTCTGCTGTTAGTATCACCCACTGTATGGCAGGCACATTGTTACCGAAGCCCTAGCAAACTAATTAACACGCATTGCGAAGAGTCCTCTTGACATCCAAGTGACACAAAGTCAGTGGGTATTGCAACTCAGACATATCTGCCACCATTCCCCCCACCCCCTCATTTGTCATGTTGAGCGACTTCTTTGTGCTGCCTGTTTGATTTCTTGGCGGCTTGTTTTCTCCTTAATTCTATGTACTGAGCCCTCCTGTTCTCTTTCATCTTGAAACAATTTGCAGTTCCTTTGAGACTCACTGCTCTTCACTCTAACTTACAACAGTCACTCCCGCAGCTAGATATGGGAGATGATTCCCCCACTTTAGGGGTGCTTGCTTCTGGAAAGAACGTACAAGGGTAATTGATATTCTCTAAGTAATATATATATTTTTTTTATTCCATGGTGCCTCCGGTTCAAGCAGCCACCACTGAGAAAAACTCGCTTGTAGACAGTATGGTGGGAGATTCCTTTATGCACTCCAAACACCTAATACGCTGACCCACTGAGCAAGGTATAACTGGGCCACGATGTAACTTCCATACTTGAAAACCAAGTGGAACAATCCACTAAGGAAAGGGTAGAGGCAAGCTCAAACACACTGGAACCTGAGTAACGGAACCGAAGCAGGAAAGCCTTGTCATTACTTTGAACAGCAATTGGAAAGTAGAAAGGTCAGGCATGGGACGGAGGGAGCTCAGCAATGAGCTGAAGCTACACGTGGTGGCATACCCAAATCACAAAAGTATGGGTTTTTGTGACAATACTCACATTGAAAAAAAAATGTAATGTACATGGGTAAAAGACACGCTTTTTTTTTTTTCACAGTAATAGTTAACTTCTGGGGGGTGATAAATACCAGAAAACGTAGGCGTGGGTGTGGAAGCCCTGAAATGTGAAAGGCTCTGAGACCATGTAGGTAAGGGCCCAAGAGTGGGTCTAGTGTCCTAGTTGGACCCGACACTGTTAGAAAAGCCTGTGGACATTATCACCAAACCCTCAGGATACCAACAAAATGTGTGTCGTCTGTTGACGCCATTTCCAAGAGGAAACAGCACTGCTTAGTCAGGGAATAAGTTCTCACTGCAAGGGTCCACCCCACTACAGAGCCTGTAATCTTAAAATCTTCACCTCCCCACACCCCCCCCCACACACACCCTTTCTCTGTGCGTAACCCACTAAGACTGCGGTGATGCTGTCATGGCAAAAGAACAGCGGCTTCAGGCTTCAGGTCTCCAGCTAGAAACCTCTCTAAAAGAGCAAACAGCTAGAAGGATCAGATGCCCACTTGAACCTCAAAGATTACATTTGGCTTGTAGGACAGCTAAGCTCGTCCTCAAAGCTCCGGGAGGAGGGGTAAATGGCAGCATTTAGCTTTTGTGACAGAACCATGGGGGCCTTGGAACCCTTCCACCCACTTGAAAAAAAAAACGGTCGCCCATCTGACATTAATAGAAAACGACCATTAAAAAGCTTTATGGCATTCTGTTCTCCTGCTTCTGGTCCCTGTTTGCCTTTGTTGCTGCTGGCATTTTATTAATTATGGATGCGCGTAGGTGCGGCTGTTCCCGCGTTTCCTCTGTAGTGCCGCTCGCTCCCCGCGCCTGCCTCGCATCCTTCCTCTGAGCAAAGGCCCACGCGGCCCAGACCCCACATCAGTGTAATTAGCGCGCGGCACACAGCTCGAGTGTCAGGACTGCTTCCACTCACTGCCAACCTTCTGCCAGCCCCTGTCATTCACGCGAAAGTCTGCCAGGCGGCAGCAAGGCCAGCAGTGCAGGCCTCCACAGCAGGGAGGGGACGCTCAAGGTGCAAACACTGGAAACTGGTCCTCTGCTGCCAGCCTAGATACAGGGACAGCTTTGGGGTGTGACAGCTGCCTCACACAATGTCTGATTACAAAGTCAAACAATGCAGAAAGGTAGGACGGTAATTTCTGCCCTTAAGACTAGGGACAGAGTATTGGAGGAGGGAGCAGATGGAAAGTTGGTGGAAATTTCCTCTATGTCCCTGTAACTGGCCTGGATGTTAGGGACCATGGGACAAGCTTCCCAAACTGTGCACTAGACAGGTGTGTGGTTTGGGTGGTATTGGAGAATGTTGGCTGTTGTATACTAATGAGAAATTATTTATTTATTTAAATTACACATTTTTGAGAGAAGTTAGTATGTGTCTCAGATTGCCCTCAAACAAGTTGTATAATTGAGGGTGACCTCGAACTTAGGAACTTCCCGCTTCCACCTCCCCAGTGCTGGGATTACAGACATGTACAATCACAACCAATTTATGCTATGATGGAGATCAAACTCAGGGCTCCGTGTATGCTAGACAAACACTATCACCTGAGCTATATCCCTGCCTCAGCACTTTTTTTTATTAAAAACAAAAAAACAAACAAACAAAAAAACAAAGTCAAAAACAAAACCAGGACCTAGATTAATTACTTTACAGCATACATTATGTATCTGTATTTTATACCACCAAATCCATAATTTCATGTATATGAAATAATGAGAGTAGCTATGATCATGAGTCCAACTCTATTTTAAAGAGAAAACTATAATTAAATTCCGTACCAATGGCACAGACAAAGAAACACACAAGTGACAGGGATTTGGAAGGACTGCAAGAGAACCAGGGACCTTCACTGTTGGAGTCTTGGGACTTTTAGTCTAAGACATTTATGAAAGTAGAGTTTTCCCGCTCCAAAGTTACAATGACTTCATGCATTTCAGAAAGGCTGCTTCTTGGCTGCTGAGAGATATATAGAACCCAGACAGGAGCAGCAACCTGGCTTTATTCAGCCCTGTCCCTGGGACAGGAGATCCTCAAATCTTTTTTGTTCAGAAATCAATAAACTGTAATTCATATTCTCCTTGTCTTCTTTCAGAAGATGAACCTGGGCCCACAGATGTCAATAGACACATCCAAAATGACAAATGTCATGCCAGAGCCCCTGCCTCCCCGATTCCCAGCTCTTCCCTTAGTTTTCCTGTCTATTTTCTAACCTTGAAATCACCATACCATTTCTTCTGTCTCTCACGACATCCCCTACAAAGAGCCAGTACTCTGAGCTTCCAGAGATGGAAAAAAAGACTTGAAAGGAACATGAAAGGGAGGAAGATGTCATTTGCCTCAGGTCCTCCTTTATAACACTCCTGCCCAACCTTACCACAAACACCAGTGGAAGGGCCATTCTGGACAACAAAGGAGCTAGACCAGAGGCAGTAACCACTGAGCAGCTATCTATGTCCTTGTCAGTGACCACACAGGACAGAATGAGGTACTTATAGACTGAATTTCCTTGGCATGTTCTACCTCATTCCTTTCTGGGTGTTTATGAGACACTCAAAGTTTACAGAGGAGGCCCATTAATGCTCTGTCTCTGGGGTTAATATTTAATTAGACAGTTTAAAATGTGTACCATTACTGGGGAGGCTGCCTCAGTGCTAGTCTCTTCCCTCTGGGATTAGGGGTTTAGGCATAGAATTCTGAACCCTTCATGGTTCCCATGGAAACCTCACCACTGATGACTCTAGGAAGCACATGGGGCAGCAAAGGCACAATGAATACCCCAGTGTAGGATTCTGGGAGCACTCTTGAGTCTTCTCCTCCAAGAGTTCAGCCAAAGGCCACCCAACAGTGGGCAATGTCACAGATGTCACTCTCCCAATGACAGCCTATCAATTCTGGACCACTTTGAGGGTACCATAGACTTGTTCTGAAAAGTCTCTCTTAAAAAAGATCTTAGCATTCATTGAGTGCTTATTAGATGTACTTTTAGCCCTCTATCTGATGAGAAATTGTAAGACTGGCCAAAATTTCTATTGAAAATAGAATCTCAACCCTGCATATATTTTGCTTCATGATTTACTTCAGTAAGCTATGTGCAATTTTTTTTTTAAAGATTTTTTTTTTTTTTTTGTATATGAGTACACCATTGCTCTCCTCAGAGGCACGGGAAGAGGGCATCATCAGATCCCATTACAGATGGTTGTGAGCCACCATGTGGCTGCTGGGAATTGAACTCAGGACCTCTGGAAGAGCAGTCAGTGCTCTTAACTGCTGAACCATCTCTCTAGCCCCCACTATGTATATTTTTTAAGATCGACATATAAATGTTTAACTTACATTCCTCTTTCTTGAAATCCACCCTTAATGTGGTTTATCACTCCAGCCTTTTATAGAAGTTGATACTCACTGAAATCATTTTCATCCCTAAACCTATTCTGTTCCCGAATATGAGAAGCCTGTCGTTCAATTTTCTGAATTATTGACAAACATTGAGCAGGAGAAACAGGGACACAGGCCTTAAACAGCAGGCACATTTGGATGCTCCTGGGACTTCGTGTGCCTTGTCGGTCTTTCTATCCCACCTGATGTCAGCATATGGAGAGCTCTGAGCTTGAGGTCAGCACTCCACTACAGAGCCCCCAACCCCATGTCTGCTAGTCTCTCCTGCCCTTCCTTCAAAATAAACGAAGAACAGCCTGAGAACTGGGTAAAAACTAAAGCTTCGAGTAGCAGTCATTGACTGATAGACATAGAAGTCCATGGATAATACTCAGCTTCCCAAAGGAAAATTCAGCCCAGGAACAATCTCCAGAGAGTCCCCAGGAAGGCTAGCTGCCACCCATGGTGAGTGATCAAGTGCGCTCTCCACCCTCGGCTCTTCTTCTGTGTCTGATTTTGCTTGCTCTTTCCATCAGGCTCTGTAGTGTTAAGTCCCAAGGAAAATACCTACACTCAAGTCTGGGTCAAGTCACCAAGGAAGAGGTCAGGGCTGCAGGGAGATAAGGTGACTTCTGATTTGATTTCACAGCATCCTTATAGGTAAGTGTTGCTTTCAAAACTATACCACACTTAAGTTCTTACTAGGAAAATGAAACATAGCAAACAGAGAAAGCAGCCAGGCAGTGGTGGTGCACGCCTTTAGCTCCAGCACTCGGGAGGCAGAGGCAGGTGGATCTTTGAGTTCGAAGACAGCCTGGTCTACAAGAGGGAGTTCCAGGACAGCAAGGGTTACACAGAGAAACCCTGTCTCAAAAAAAAAAAAAAAAATTAGAGAAAGCTTGAGATACAGATAGCTGAAGAGAGACATGTAATTATAACCCTATAGTTTTAACAAATAGACTAGATGGTATTTTTATATAATATCAATTTTTTACTTGAACATACTTTATTTTTTAATTTTTTGATCTTTAAATTTTATTTTATGTATATGAGTGTTTTACTTGCATGTATGTCTGTGTACCACTTGCATGTGTGCCTTGTGCTCAAGGAGTTTAGAAGTGGGTGTTGGATTGCCTAAGACTGGAATTATGGGTAGTTGTGAGCTGGGAATCAAACCCAGATCTGCAAGAACAATATGCTCAACTGATGAGCATTCTCCCAGCTTCTCTTGGGCATATTCTGATGTCAAGAGAGCCATACTGTAGACCACTCGATGTCTCTTTATCCCCTCAATGTTACAAATGTATAGGAAACTCATTCTTTTCAATAGTATTGAGTACTTAAGACATCTAAGCTTCCCCTTGATTCATCATCTATGTTTCTGTTAGCCATGCAATAAACCCACAATCTGTTTCAGGTGAAAGGAGGAAGGATAAGTAACTCCAGACACATCACTTGCTCCATTGACTGGGCAAATCACAAAGGGCATCGTTCAACTGGGCTGTACAAACCACATACAGAAACCTAAACTTGTTGTTTTTGTTGATTTTATTTCCTTGAAGTTTATTCCATTTTTTTTTTTTTTTTTTTTTGAGACGAGGTTTTTCTGTGTAGCCCTAGCTATGCTGGAACTCCCTCTGTAGATTAGGATGTCGTTCAAGTCAGACATCTGCTTGCCTTCCGAGTGCTGGGATCAAAGGTGAGCACCGCCATGCCCAGCTAAGGAATACACTTTTATTCCTTCTGCTGATCACAGACTCCACAATGTCTCATTTATTTCCTTCCTGACATCACCTTATTTCCAACTAACTTCTAAATACTGTGCCAATGAACTCACAATAATTCAATAACAAGGTTATTTTGTTTTGAATGTAAAAAATACCTTACATGTAATGTTCATAGTGTAATTCTCGAAGGTAACTACTATTATTTTTCTTATTAAACAAATGAGAACTGTGAGAGGTTCGGTAATTTGCCCAAAATTACATTAAAATACATGCTCATTTTATAGATTAAACTATTTTTACTAAGAATTAAACATTAAGCTTTTGGAATTGTAGCTCATTTGATTAGAGTGCTTCGTTTGCCCAGCATGCACAAAGTCCTGGCTTTGATGCCCAGCACTAGGCATGGTTCACATGAATATAATCCCAGGATTTAGAAGGAAGAACCAAAAGGAATAGAGGTTAAAAGCTGTCCTCAGCTACAAATTGACTTTGAGGTTAGCCTGGGCTACATGAGATCTGGAAGGTTTCTTTTTGTTTATTTGTTTTTTGAGACAGGGTGTAGGCCTGGCTGCCCTGGTACTCACTCTGTAGACCAGCCTGGCCTCGAACTCAGAAATCTGCCTGCCTCTGCCTCCCAAGTGCTGGGATTAAAGGCGTGAGCCACCACTGCCCCGCTTGTTTGTTTGTTTGTTTAAAAAGGAAAGACGGATTAAATATTAACCTCCAGGACTGCTCTCTGAATAACCAGGGAAGCCCTTTGTTGATATAACCTGTGGGATGTTACATTATCTTGATGCTAAGGCTTTACCGGTTGTCTCGCACTACCTTGGGGCTTTGGGAAGCATGGAGTCATTCTTTGACTCTGAGTTGTACATTAGCAGAGTCCCTGTGAAAGGGGACTGACTACCCACCCACCCTCGTGGGGCAGTTCCTTAAGGCATTGGCTTCCACTGACAGGCCAGACCTTGTAATGTCGTCAGTTTTGATCACCCCACGCGTCTCAGTACCAGCTGCAGCTATCATTCTTGTTCCTAGACAGCTTCTTCAATTGTCTGACCTCTGAACTTCACAACTATGCTCTTGAAGTGCTGGTTCAATTTCGCTGAGCTGAACTGAAGACCGGGTAGCCTTGAGAACCTTGGGAACTGATCACGTGATAAGAGCCTCGGAAGACGTAGAGTATAGAATAAGTAAACTTGGCTGTGATGTCTGTTGTGCTCCTGACTAGAAGGGAAATTCTGAAACGTAACGCATAAATGGGAAACGAGGCATGGTGGGAAATGAGGCATGGTGGGAAACTACTCCTGTAGTTCCTGCTTGAAGAAGAGGAAAAAACAAGGGAATAGAAACTTAAGGTCACTCTTAGGCACGTAAGTTTGAAGCCAGACCAGGCTGCCTAAGATCCCATCTCAAATGAACAAGCAAATACAACCAACAGACTTCCGTAGGAAATAGCCAGGAGCATCTGGGAAGAGGAGGGTGGTCACTTTTTTCTATGTGCTCACCTCAGACTAACTTGAGCTGTTAATTCCCAGTCCTTCCTTTCGCCATCTCTGGATAGTCTCCTTGTTAAATTCCGATCCTATGAATCTTGGCCTTCACTTCTAGTATGGAGTCCCCACGTCAGGTAGGAACAGCATAGATAATGAAACTAGATCGAGCCAAGCAGTCCTGTTCTACTCATGTGTTGCTACAAAGAGGGCAGAGAGAGACTCAGAGACATCTGACCCAAAGCAACCGGCTGAGAATTGTGAAGTCCAAGCCAAAGGGCAGGAGGTTTTGCGTAGAAAGGAAGGGGCGTGGCCTACAAAAGTCCCCTGAGGTCCTAGCACACAGACTAAAGGCTTTTAAATAGGCGCCTCTGGCATTATTTTGGGTAAAGACAAGAGCCACTGAGGCTCTTTACCCTCTGGAATGGGTATACTAAGTTAGTACTCGCTTTCCTTTCGGAAGTTTTCTGCTTTCCAGAGGTGAGAAAGGTGATTCCTTCCAGGACTCTCTTGCAGCTAAGGTCTACATGTGCAATCGATAAATTCTATGATGTAGAAATACCCTGGCAAATCTCGAAGGCAGAAATGAATGGAAGTGTAGTTTTCTGTTTTCAACTGGCAAGAATACTTATAGAGAGACTAGTCTGGTAGCCAGACAACTTAAGAAGCAATGATGGAATCCTGAAGTCCAAATAGTAGCCATATGATATGTTCAAGTCCTTACTCACCCAGAGGCAGGTTGTTGTTAGTCTTTCACCATCTCTACCTTGGCAAAGGTTATTACTTCTCTGACATTTTGCAGTACTTCATAAATTATTCCAAATGCCTAACCTAAAGCCCACATTTCAACCTTTCCAATAATTTTACCAGTATCTAATTTCTAATGTTAAATAATCTCCTGTGTTTCAAAATTACTGGGGTGACTTCTGTTTCTAGCATCAAGAAATGAGAGTCATAAGCAGCCTAAATAAAAGTTACATGGCTGAAAAAATATAACCTGGAATTCTGTGCTTCATTAGTCAAACAGTGCTCCAGAATTAAGAAGAACTAGAGGGAAGAACTCATGGACTATATTTCCAATACACCTGACAAAGCAAAGCCAAGTTCACAGTACTCTCTTCCCACTTTTAAACCTATGACTTGCACTTGTGATTGCGGTAAGTGCTTAACTTAATTGGTTTGCATCCATGCCGGGACCTCTGGGATGCCAAGCACATAACTCATCCACTGGAGTCTGTCTTGCCAATAAAGTACTTGCAGAAGGCTCTCATTCAACAGCCACATTAAATGCAGAACTCTGGTTTCTGGAATTAGCTACCTATCCACCCTAAAGTCTTGAGATCAAAGGATCTGAGGGGGTAGGAATAGAAGTTGCGGGCTTCTACTGTAGCATGTGTCAGGCAGCATCCTGTCGTTTTATTTTACCTTGTCTTCTGGTGTGACCTCATGATGACTCTGTAGGCAAACACAATTATTACAGGAAGTTTAATGATTGGGACACTGAAGCACAATACTAAGTGTTCTGCCCTAGTTCGCTGGTAGGAGCTGTATACAATTCTATGTGTTCTCCTGTCTAAAATACTCCACTGCAGTGGCTCTCAACCTGCAGGTGACAATTCCTTCATGGGAAAAAAAATGACCTTTTCAGAGGGGTCATCTAAGACCATCAGAAAACTTGGATATTTACATTTGGATTCATAACAGTAGCAAAATTACAGGACTGGCGAGATGGCTCAGCAGGTAAGAGCACTGACTACTCTTCCAAAGTTCCTGAGTTCGGATCTCAGCAACCAAATGGTGGCTCATAACCACCCGTAATGAGATTGGATGCCCTCTTCTGGTGTGTCTGAAGACAGCTGCAGTAAATTACTCAGAAGAGAGCTGGCCAAAGCGAGCGGGGCCAGCAGAGGTCCTGAGATCAACAGCAGCCACACACATGATAGCTCACGGCCATATCTATACAGCTACAGTGTACTCATACACATAAAATAAATAAAAATAAAATCTTAAAAAAAAAAAACAGTAACAAAATTACAATCCTGAAGTAGGAACAAAAATAATTTTATGGTTGGAGGTCAACACAAGGAACTGTACTAAAGGGTGGCAGCATTAGGAGGGCAGAGAACCACTGCTCTACTACTTCCAGTAATACTCAGGATGTTTTATTTTAGCTTTATGTATTGTGGTCAGCTGCATAAATCCTCTCTAGTAAGATCAGCTAGAAATAAGCAAACCAAAAAACGATGAATGATGGCTTCCTTTCAGGTCAGTCCTGTGTTTTACCCCATGCTCTAGGTAACATTAAGCGGATACTTCTGACTCCATGGCATGAGAGCCAGGGCAGGCTTGATCCTACGTGCTCTGTGTTAGCATCCCATCCCTCTTCTGGTTGGTATGCTAGAATCACCTCGCATGAGTGGTTCCCCTTCCATGGGTGTTCATGGAAAGAGGCATAAGGAAAGAAGGCATGGATAGGTATTCCCAGATAATACAGGTGTGTGCACCAAGAAACAAATCAAAAATATTACTTGGAAAAGGGTAAGTCTCACAGTCTCATGAAAATTTAAAACCCAAGTAAACACAAGGCTCTCTAATTAGACAGTCCTTTTCCTCCCGACCGGCATTTCTACCAGCTTCCATTTCTCCTGGAAACAGGTCTTCATGGAGGCGAGCATCTTTTTAAAATTCTGCACTACAGAGAGCCAGACAAAGATGGCTCTGTCGAAATTACAAAACACTATACTTTCAAATAGCTGCTGAATTATTTAGTGACTTTACACTGTCCAAATGCTGGGCTCTTTGGGTAGACAATGTCTTGGTTTCCCTCCTAACTCTTTTGTTATGACATTCAGTAAATGGAGAGATATTGCTCTCCTTAATAATTTATAAAACAATAATCCACATTAAGGATCAAGCTTTCTGATAGGTTTGGGGTTTCAAATCAGGTTGTTGAGAGGGAGTGTGAAACTGACGCCTCTCTTTCAGCTAAGTGATCAGCCCTGCTGTGCATGCTGAACTTTTCGGTATTTGCTTCTTTCTCTCATTTAACCTTTTCTGCTTCCTATAACGCTTCCTATAACGTTACTCTGTGTGATCCCTCGAATGGTAACCTGCACTTGTCACCACTCCTTGGTGGATGCTGACCATCTGATTCAGACTTATGGTGTAGAATGTCCCCTGAGAAGCAGAGCTACACAGGTTCCTGACCTTGCCCCTCATAGTCCAGTGTTTCCTCATTGCTCTAGCAAAGCCAATTCTGCATGCCTGTTCCAAAAAGAAAGGGAGGAAGGCAGGAAGGGAGGGAGGAAGGGACAGAGGGAAGGAGGGAGAGAGAAAGGAAGGAAAGAAGAAAGGATAGGAGAAAAGGAAAGACTGAGGGAGAGGGGTGGGTTTGGCATATGTATTCAAGGTAGACTACTTGCTCAGTGTGTCTAAGACCCTGGATTTAATCCTCAGCACCACAAAGAAAAGAAAAGAAAAGTTGCTTAAGAAGAGAATGAGATATGGTGGGAGCTGGAGAGATGGTACTTGCTGGGCAAGCAGGAGAACCTAAGTTCAGATCCTAGCACCTACACTGAAAAAGCCAGGTGGTGGCACACACATTTAGTCCCAGCACTTGGGAGGCAGAGGCAGGTGGCTCTCTGTGAGTTCGAGATCAGCCTGGTCTACAGATTGAGTTCCAGGCCAGCCAGGGCTACACAGAGAAACCCTATCTGGAAAAAAACAAACAAACAAACAAAACACCAAGTGATGCACATGGAGGCACCTATAACCCCAGCACTATGGGGTTTAGAGACACAAGGGCACATGGGCTTTTCTGGGTATTAGCCTAGCTCCACCCCCTCACATACACGCATTACACACACACACACACATATGGGGATATGGGGGATGATGGGAGGGGCCTTGATAAATAAATCTTTTCTCTCTAGAGTGGAAATGTATTCTCCCACTTCTATGTACACTATATATCCAGTCTCATACAACAGCTACAGATATTATTTTATTTTATTTTATTTTTAAAAGATTTATTTATTTATTTATTTATTTATTTATTTATTTATTTATTTATTATATGTGCACACTGTAGCTGTCTTCAGACACACCAGAAGAGGGCATCAGATCTCATTACAGATGGTTGTGAGCCACCATGTGGTTGCTGGGATTTGAACTCAGGACCTTTGGAAGAGCAGTCAGTGCTCTTTAACCGCTGAGCCATCTCTCCAGCCCTACAGATATTATTAATATGAATCTTCATTTAGAGAGCCAGAGTTCCAGGGGCTGGAGAGATGGCTCAGTGGGTAAGAGCACTGACTGCTCTTCCAAAGGTCCTGAGTTCAAATCCCAGCAACCATATGGTGGCTCACAACGCCCTCTTCTGGTGTGTCTGAAGACAACTACAGTGTAATTATTTACAATAATAAATAAATCTTTAAGAGAGAGAGAGAGAGAGAGAGAGAGAGACAGAGTTCCAAAAAGCTCTGTAAGTTCCTGGAGGGATGGGAGCCAGCCTTTTACAGTATTATTCTCCCAACAGGGTTCAGCGTAGAACCTTGCGCATCTGTCTAACAGATATTCAGTGCTTACAATCCCCTCTGAGGATACAGTAAACGGAGTGTAAGCATGTAAACAACATGACACCGTGGTAAGCACTGTGGCAGCCTTCCATGCCCAGTGCTGTGTGTGTGTGTGTGTGTGTGTGTGTGTGTGTGTTGGGGGGAGGGAGGGTGGTCTATAGACTGACTCTACCAGGAGGACACTGGGAAGTGTCCCACACATGGTAGCATTTGAGTAAGGGCTGTCTGGAGGCTATGTGGAATTCTGCCAGACAGAGGAGGAGCATGTAAGTTCCAACAAGCAAGATGGAAGGATGCAGACATGATGACACTCACCCACCAGTATTTGGAGCAGGGAGCTCTTGCCAAGGACTGAGGCTGGCACAAGCCATACTGAAGCCTTCCTAAGTGTGCTTCAGGGATGGAGAACAGCAGATAACAACTCTCCCCCGTATGACAAACGGGGCGGGGACATTTCTATAAAGCACAGACTGGTACTTTCATTTTACTGGACATTTATCAAAAGTAAAAGTATGTATCTCCTTTGTCCTGGTAGTTGCGCATGTAGGCACTTATTCTGTAGATGTGCTGAAAAGTTATCTAATGCATGAGGCTCCTTAGCACAGCATCCCCTTCAAAAGCAAAAGACTGGAGAAAAATTAAATGCCATCAACGGGGGTTGGTTAAAAATGATGGCACACTTTGTGGAATGAAATAAAATGGGCAGCTATTTAAGAAACAAAAAATACAAACCTCCAGGCAATGGTGGTACACATCCTTATAAAATCCCAGGACTTGGGACGGAGAGGCAGGTGGATCTTTGTGAGTTTGAGGCCAGCCTGGTCTATAGAGCTAGTCCCAGCCAGCCACAGCTACACAAAGAAACCCAGTCTCAAAAGGAAAAACAAACAAATAATAAAAAAAAGAAAGAAAGAAAATTGACATGCTGATGGAATAAATACAAAGACATATTATGTGTGTTAAGAAACGTATAGAATAATATGTAGTTTGCTACCGTATAGAGGACACATGAAGACATACATGTATAGGTGTATGTATGCACACACATACATACATAAGCAAACATGCATGCATACTATTAACAAAATGTCTTCAAGGAGGATGTTTGGGCTAATGAGAAGAATAGGAGGGATTCTGCATATCACTTGCGTAGGACATAATATACATATTTTCCAGTAAAGTGGGGACTCTAGAAAATAACAAGCATGAAGAGAAAGGAGTCACACGGTCTCCAAGTGGTGTGGATTCTGATGTCACTTGTGCGTGATTTCACCCGCTTTAGTCTGACTGTTCGCTATATTAAATGCCCAGAATTTTAGACACACCAAGTCATCTAACGCTTCTCGGCAGCCTAAGTGTCTGTATATACCCCTGTTGACAAAAGAGGAAAGTAGAGTAACTGAGAACTCCTGTCTCAGTGCCACACTGGAGGCACCTGTAGTGAGTGTGCAGCCTGCTGAGTTTCCGTAGAAAGAGAACCGCAGAAAAGCTTGGAAGTTATTTTGGCAGCTCTGAAAAACCGAAGTTGCTCAGGTCACAGATAGCTCAGAAAGGAGCGTGGGCTGGAAATGAGGACATCCCCGGAGGGTACGGTTGACCTAAGGCCGACCGAGAGGGAGGGAGGAAGGGAGGGAGGGAGGGAGGGAGGGAGGGAGGGAGAGGTTGAGAGAGCGAGCTCCCTAAGACTCTGGGAAACGTCTGTGGGATTCAACTCTGCTCGCTGGCTCTTCCCCTCCAGGGACTTCCCACTCTGGCTCCAGAGGTCCCCAGGGCAAGCCGAGCCTCTCCCTCCCCAGAAGGAAGTACTGAAAGGGGTTCCCGGTGGTGCCTTTTGGCTGGAACAGGCTCCTTATTTTCCTCCCCCATCTCCCTGCAGTATCAAGTGTGTGACTATTGATTTCTTCCCTGCATTTGTTTTTGTTATCCATTATTTATGGGATCATTTTTCCATCCTTCGTGCATGAAGGCAAATTTTGTGTAAAAATCAATCGAGTGAGAGCCGCCGATGGCTTGTTGCGTTTTCTGGGCTTTCATCTCCAAGGAACCGGTTCCTGGGAGAAGCGAGGCAGGATCCTGGGGAGCGTGCCAGGAGGAGGAGTAGTGAAGGGGCCTGCAGGGTCAAACACCTGCCAAGGATACCTTGCCGCTGGAATGGCCTTTGGTCTCTGGTGAGCTCTCCTGGAAGTCCCGGTAGGGATGAGGATCCCTCTCCTGGCCGACCCTTGTTTCCACGCCCACTTACTGGCTGGGTGGAGGAAGGGGTGGGGTCATGGAGGAAAGGGGAGGGGTCACCGATGAAGAGCTTCTCCCGTGCACACCTTTCCTCTGCACTCTATCCTCCAGGAACCTGCTGGATCCCACAGAATGTTCTCTCAGTCTTATTCAGAGGGCTCTCGGGGAGTCACTTCGGAAGGGCCAGTTATTGGGGAGCAGAACCGAGGGCAAGGCTGGCTGGCCCCTTGCTCTTACTAAGTTCCTGTTGTATGTGAGCGGCACAGGGATTTTTATTTAAGGTTCAGTACAGCTTATGAGGTAATAAGCTGGGAGAAAAAGAAGAAGCCAGAGCTTGCTGCAGAGATGGCCCAACCAGGAAAGCGACAGTAAAGCACTAGGCGCAGATTTGAGCCACAAACACATGGAAAGGTGGAAGGAGATCACTGACTCCACAAAGCCATCCTCTGCCCCCCCACACAGGACACAGACCTAAAATAAAAATCACACATAAACACACAACAATAAAAACTAATAGAAATAGTAGCAAATATGTGTATATTTATATATAAACTTACATATTTATTTTATATAGCCATGTGTTCATATTATATATTCATAGCATATTACATATAGCTATATTTATATATAAAGCAATATATATATATACATACATACATGTGTGTGTATGTATATATATTGCTTTCTTCTGGCTAAAGTTCCTACTTGAACAGTCCCAACCTATGTGTCCTTGGGTAATATAACATTAGTGCTGGTTTTAAATAAGGTCCTGCATTTAATGGTGGGTGCTTGGATTGCTCATAAGGACTCAGTAAAGGTTGTGCCTGTTTCTAACCTCACCGAAGTGCTCACTCCCAATCGCTACAGTCCTCCTGTCCCACCATCCACTGCCTTTCTATGTTACAACAACTGAACCTCCCTCCACCCCAGTTTCAACCAGCCCCACTTGAAACCCCCAGGTCCTAGGGGCAGGGACAGTGGATGTCTAAGTTAAATCATCACATGTGTCAGACAAAAATGACTATAAGTTATTGTTCCCACCCCCAGTCCCATTTCCCAGACAGCAGTGGTGAGGCCCAAAGTCCTATCACTGGCAAGGGCCCAACTGACATTCTTACTCAAAGCCTCATTTCCATTTCCCTCATCTCTACTTTCAGGTTGCCATGAGAACAAACCAGGCATGCCCTGGGCCTCTGCTCCCTCCTGTCCTAGTCTACCCTCTGTGGTAGCTCCAAGGTGGCTGCAGAGAGAATTTTTGCAGCTGCTTGTACTCAATCCGTCCTCCAGACAAGGGTCACCTACCTGTGCTTTCCAGGCTCCTGTAGCTATCTAGAGTCTCCACTGCTCCCTCCACACACTGGCTTCAGCCCAGGTTCCACTGAGGCACTGTGTTATTAAAGATTGCTCCTCACAAGCAAGGTGTCACAGGGACAGCTCTGCCCCACGCCCACCCCCACTCTCACCCTTGTACATGCCTTTAGGCTGACTGGTAGTGGTCAGGTGTGTGTTGGGGGGGGTTGTAAATTTTGACAGAGGGGGAGGAATTTTGTAAAATTTGACACAGTTTTTCAACTTTTCAGATACCAGGTTGGCTGGGCTGTGATTTCTCCATCACCCAGAACTTGGCCAGATACTACCTGATCTGTGTAAGAAAAAAAAAATGTTTGTTGGGGGGGGGGGGGGGGGGGGGGGTTCTGCAGTCAGAAGCATGCACGGTTTTGTGGTTTAGAGGTTTTTCCTTTGGTCTCATTTAATATGTGCCACATGAGGGGGTGGGTAGGTGGGTGGGTGGGGGTTGTCAGTGTTATTCTTTAAAGTGAACATTCAGAAAAACAAGGAAGAAAATTGGTATCATCATTGGCCAGGGCTGAGGTCCTGCCCAAATTCACTCATGTGTCTACTGCTTGGAGAGCAAAAAAAAAACAAAAACAAAAAAACCCTCAGGGGAGCTTCCAGAAAGCCTCAGAAAAGCCACCAACCAGCTAAGACAGAGAGATCTGGAATCAAAACGACCCAGAAAAAGATGTGGGTGGCTCGAGGAAGATGCCAACACTGTGGGCTCAAGACCTCCAGCTGCCCACTTCCACAGAATCAGGATTACAGGCACACCATCTGCCTGTATTGATGCTCTGCCTGCTGCTGCTCTGCCCAGAAGCCTGTCTCACCACCGATAAGATTATGCCACTGGGCTCTGAGCAGCTGGGCCCTGAGAAACACTAGAATCCTCAAAACAATGGCGGCCACATGGAGAAAGGGTCATGCTTTGTCATATGGTTCTAAGGATTGTTTCATTTTATACTTATTACTAATTTGGAAAAGACTAAAAAGTTCCAAGTTCTGGAATCAAAACAAATAGCCACGCTAATGGAACAGCCTTGAAAGTTTTTCCAACCTTACCTTACCAGTCTGTGGAACACTGGTCACTGAGCCACCACCAGTGGTGTGGTGACCATAATTTGGTAATTAACTATAACTATATAACTCCATTTGAAAACTTGCTCTCAGGATGAACAACAATATGAACTAACTAGCACCCTCAGAGCTCCCAGGGTCTCAACCACCAACCAAGGACCGCACATGGAAGGGTCTGATTGTTCTGGCAGCATGTGTATAGTAGAGGATTGCAAATTCGATCATCAATAGGAGAGGACCTCGGCTCTGTGAAGGTTCTGTGCCCCAGTGTAGGGGAATGCCAGGGCCAATAAGTGGGAGAGGGTGAGGTGGCAGGCATGGGGAGGGTGGAGGCAACAGGGGTTTGTTCTTGTTGTTTTTGTTTGTTTGTTTGTTTTTTGGAGGGGAAACTGGGAAAGGAGAAATTTGCATGTAAATAAAGAAAATGTCTAATAAAAAAAAAGAAGTAACAGATAAAAGAAATAAAAATGTTACCTCCTTTGAGGAAAAAAAAAAAAGAAAGGAAACTTGTTCTCAGCCAGCTATGGTGGCACACAACTATAATCCCACCACTTGAGAGATGCAGGCAGAAGGATGAAAAGTTCAAGGCCAGCCTCAGGTACATAGTGACTTCAAGGCCAGACTGGGCTACTGCATATTCACTCCATTCTCAAGAAATCCTGGAAGTCAGAGAAAACATGTGCATATACATGTATGAATATAGACCTCAAGCCTGGCGGTGGTGGCACATGCCTTTAATCCCAGCACTTGGGAGGCAGAGGCAGGTGAATTTCTGAGTTCGAGGCCAGCCTGGTCTACAGAGTGAGTTCCAGGACAGCCAGGGCTACTCAGAGAAACCCTGTCTCAAAAAACAAAACAAAACAAAACAAACAAACAAAAAAGAATATAGACCTCAAGATACAGCTACAGAATAGATTATTTTCTATGTCTCTACTATTACATACCTCCTAAGAAGTGGGGTGAGGAGACATGCCCAATATGATAGCTACCTGCTGTTGTGGCTTTTAATTTTAAATTAACTTAAATTAAATGAGGGCTAGAGAGATGGCTCAATGGTTAAGAGCAGTGATCGCCCTTCCAGAGGTCCTGAGTTCAATTCCCAACAACCACATGGTGGTTCACAACCATCTGTAATGGGATCCGATGCCCTCTTCTGGTGTGTGTCTGAAGACAGTTACAGTGTACTCATATAAATAAAAATAAATAAGTAATATTTTTAAAAAGAGTTGACTTCCATATACAACCCGTGCAGCCTTTCACTTGGCTGCAGAGGCGAGAGGAACGCGTGCTGGGGTATTTTGGTTTTGGGTTTTTTTTTATTAAATGAAACCAAAAATTCGTCTCTTGGTTGCTCTGGCCATATTATAAGCACTCCACAGCCACATGTGGATAAGGGTACCATGCTCAAAATGGTGACAAGAAGGAATATTTGCATCCTGTAATCCCAGCACTTGGGATACTGAGACAAAAGGATTGGAAATTCTGGGACAGCCTCGGCTACAGGGTGAGACCTTTCTAGGGAAACAAAAGAACATTTCTATAATCTCAGGAAGGTTTATGTGACAGCACTAGACCTTTCTAGAATCCTTTAAATCTGTTTAACGTTGTTGCCCCTTCCTTTCCACGCTATCATATATTTTTTTATAACTCTCCCAGAAAATCCTGTGTACAGCTAAGAGGACTGAAGCTAGAACTCTTTCATTTCATGTCATTAGAATCTACTATACACTAAAAACTCCTCTTTCTCTCCCCTGTGCCACCCCCCCAAACAACACACACACACACACACACACACACACACACACACACGCACGCACGCACGCACGCACGCACGCACGCACGCACGCACTCGGATGGATCCAGAGACCCAAATGCTAGCCTGGAATATTCCATATTGGGCAAGGATAGCATTTGGAACATCTTCATTCTGGGATGCAAGCTTCCAGCATGCCGAAAGAAAAGATCTTACATAAGATATCACCCATGAGTGACCTGTGAGCTCAGTCTGGCTTATAGATGTGTTTGGCTTGTTCCACGTGGTTTTAAACTTTCATTTATTTTATGATAAGAGACAAGAGGAAATATCGTGTTTTACAGATCTAAATTCTGTCTTTTGGGGGGACGTGGGAAGACACTGCTTCCATTCACACACAGCAGTCTCAGGTAGATGGATACTGGGAAGCCCTTCCCCTTTAAGCCAGGCACACGCTGCTCTCTGGTTTAAGATACAGCCCCTGGCTTTTCTGGTTGACAGGGCCTCTCGTGACTGAGCTAGTTACTGTGCACCTGTTACAAGTTTCACCACTTAATTTTCACCTCAAATTTCAAAACGGGGGGCGGGGGAGACGGAGGTGGGGAGAGCACGCGCGCGCTCTGTCCTTTAGGAAAACAAAATTTCTTTGAAGCCAAATAAGAATTATAGTATCTAGTGCTCTCGTTACAACTGACTTTGATATCAAGGTCTGTTTTAAACCCATTACCAGCACCTTCATCTCTTAGTAGGCTTAAAGCAAGGCAGCCATACATACACACATAGGGCCTCTTGAGAAACGTCACTCGGATGTGAAGGCAGCTCCAGAGTCCTCTGACAATTCGATACAAGATATAGACTTAGAACGGGTGAGAATGCAACAAACATGACTATCCACACAGTTTCAAGGGATGCATAGAGCATACATAGTGTGCCTCTATGACTCTCCCAAAACCCTAAGCTTGTAGTAAGCATTAGCAATGTGTAAAGCATGGACCTATAGGTGACATGTAAGAACCCTGAAATGCACAGCAAACTCCGTTGTTGCTTGTGAAGTAGGAGAGGACCATGAGCCTAGGAAAGGGGATTAGTCACAGACTCAGTGGGAATAGCTCAGTGTTTTTAAGAAGCAGCTGCTCATGTGCACTGTCTCCCCAGTGGATCCCCTTCCACTTGGTCCAGTGGACCCCTGGCTTCCTCCAAGGCCAGAATGCTAGACTTTTATTCATTGGAACATGTTTTCTAAAGACATTTCTGATTCAGACAGTAAGAGAAGTTTAGGGATCATGTGACTGTGACATCTTGTGAGGACTGCTAACCTCACAGGGTCTAGAATCACCTGAGAGACAAATGTCTATGAAGTTGCAGGTATGATAGATGGAGGAAGGAATGCCCACCATTCCAGGAGTTGAGGTCCTATGCTGAATAAGAAGGAGAAAGTAAACCGGGCTCCAGCTTTCTGCTTTCTGATATAGCCAGCTAGCTAACTTCGAGCTCCAATCACCTCTCCTCCCCAGCTGTGATGGACCGACCATACCCTCACACTGTAAAGCAGAATCAACCTTTTGTTCTCCGCATAGCCCTGGCTGTCCTGGAACTCACTGCGCAGACCAGGTTTCAAACTCAGAGATTCACCTGCCTCTGCCTCCTGAGTGCTGGGACTAAAAGCGTGCGCCACCGAAGCTGGGCTAACCTTTCTTTAAGTTGTTTTCATCAAGTCTTTTGTTGCAGCAATGATGAAAGTAACTTATACGGGTAAGAAATCAGCTAAAAAACAGAAATTAATAAAATTGTAAATTTCAAATGCTGACAATGCCACTCTTTTTTTTTTTTTTTCATCCAAGCAGCAACTTGAATGTGAACACTCAGATATAAACCCTCCAGACCGGAAACCGTGAGTCTTCTCTGGAATTCTAGCCTGTCCAAAAATGAACAAGGAAGCAAGTAAAGTTGGGGCATCCTAAATCAGTGGTTCTCAACCTGTGGGTCGAGACCCCCGCAGCAACCCTCTATCTCCAAAGATATTTACATTACAATTCATAACAGTAGCAAAATTAGTTATGAAGTAGCAACAAAAATAATTTTATGGCTGGAGATCGCCACAACCTGAGGAACTATGTTAAAGGACCACAGCATTAGGAAGGCTGAGAAGCACTGCAAGTAGAAAAAGAAAGAAAAAAAAGCGCAATGTAAGAACTATCCTTTTAGACAGGGTTTTCCTCTGTAGCCTAGGCTAGCCTCAAATTCCCAATCCTCATTCCTCTGCCTCCCATATTCTGGGATTACTGATATGTGCCATTATACCTAGTAACAGCAAACATTTTTTCTCAGTTAATAGTTTTTCATACAGGGGACAGAGACGAAGAAGGATAACATCCATTTAAAAAAAAAAAAAAAGGCCTGTTGTTGTTGAGACCATTCTCCTGTGTAGCTCTGGAATTTGCTGTGTAGCTATAAAAATTAGACTGGCTTTGAACTTATAGAGACCCACTTTTGTCTGCTTTGTGCTCTAATTAAAAGAACTATAACACCTGTTCCTTTTTTTTTAACATTTTAAAACATATTTTTAAAGATTTATTTTATTTTGTGTGCATGAGTGGTTGGCTCGCAAGTATGTCTGTGAACCACAGGCATACCTCGTTCCTGAGGAGGCTGTGAGTCTACTTGTGGGTGCTGGGACTCCAGATCCTTTGCAAGAACAAGCTCTCTTAACACTGAGCCAACTCTCCAGCTCTCAGTCTCGTTCTTTTTCTTTTTTTCCCCCAGGATGAAAATCCCCTTTTTTTTATTAGATATTTTCTTTATTTACATGTAAATTTCTTCATTCCCAGTTTCCCCTCCAAAAAACAAAAAACCAAACAAAAACAACAAAAACAAACCCCTGTTGCCTCCCCCCTCCCCATGCCTGCCACCCCACCCTCTCCCACTTATTGGCCCTGGCATTCCCCTACACTGGGGCACAGAACTTTCACAGGGCCGAGCTCCTCTCCTCCTATTGATGATCAAATTGCAATCCTCTACTATACACATGCTGCCAGAACAATCAGACCGCTCCATGTGCGGTCCTTGGTTGGTGGTTGAGACCCTGGGAGCTCTGAGGGTACTAGTTAGTTCAGTTCATATTGTTGTTCGTCCTAAGGTGCTGCAAACCCCTCAGCTCCATTGGGCCTTTCTCTAACTCCTTCACTGGGGACCCTGTACTCAGTTCAATGGATGGCTGTGAGCCTCTACATCTGTATTATTCAGGTACTGTCAGATCCTCTCAGGAGATAGCTATATTTAGGCTGGCTTGCCCTTCCTTCAGTCTCTGCTCCATAGTTAATCTCTGCAACTCCTTCCTTGGGTATTTGGTTCCCCCTTTTAAGAAGGAATGCACTGTCCACCTTTTGGTCTTCCTTCTTCTTGAGTTCCTTGTGGTTTGTGTGTTATTATTCCTGTATTCCAAACTTCTGGGCTAATAACCACTTATCAGAGAGTGCATGCCGTGTTTGTTCTTTTGTGATTGGGTTACCTCACTCAGGATGATATTCTCCAGATCCATCCATTTCCCTAAGAATTTCATAAATTTATTGTTTTTAATAGCTGAGTAGTACTCCATTGTGTAGATGTACCACAATTTCTGTATCCACTCCTCTGTTGAGGGACATCTGGGTTGTTTCCAGGTTCTGGCTATTATAAATAAGGCTGCTATGAACATGGTGGAAGTCTCGTTCTTTTTCTGTCTGTTATTTTACTGTAACTTTTCTCTCAGCAAAATTTCTTTTTTAAAATCATTTTTAGATTTCTTTTCTTTTCTTTTCTTTTTCTTGGTTTTTCGAGACAGGGTTTCTCTGTGTAGCCCTGGCTGTCCTGGAACTCACTCTGTAGACCAGGCTAGCCTTGAACTCAGAAATCTGCCTGCCTTTGCCTCCCAAGTGCTGGGATTAAAAGCGTGTGCCACCACGCCAGGCTATTTTATTTTCTGTGTGTGTCTGTTTTGCCTGCAGGAATATCTGTGCAATACATGTGAACCTGTGCTGTGGGGTCAGAAGAGGGTATCAGATGCATACAAGTTGTGTTATGAATTGTTGTGAGCCACTATGTAGGTGCTAGGAATTAAACAGGGGTCCTCTGTAAGAACAACATGTGCTGTTAACTGCTGAGCCATCTCTCCAGCCCCATAAGTTTCCTTCTTTAACATAAAAAGCAAAATATTTTTTTTCTCAAAACCAAATGTTCACAGTATATACTCAATAAAAGGGCTGGAAGATAATATTCAGGAAGCCAGGAAGATGTGGCTTTCCCAGGATAGTGCAGTGGCCTTTGTTGGGTCTCTCCCTTCTGCCTCAGCTCCTGAGACATCAGAGCTTACAACCAGAGACTCAACTCACACCTGTTGTGCCTAAAACAAAGGCTCACTACTCTGAGTTCTGCCTTCAAGCAAAGCCTTAATTAAAAACCCTCATCTTGGCTTCCTGTCCTTTTGTTCTCGAACTCTGTGTTTCAAGTCTCCTTTCTCCCTTAGGAACCCAGCTCCTGAAACTGCGGGACAGTTTCAGCCTTGACCTTGGGGGGAGGTTGTGATGACAGATTCAGATTTGGGGTTCTCACTGACCTAGTGTGCATCATCAGTGAGCCATTTCTTAATGCTGTGATCTTGGGTAAGTCACAATACTGGTCTATATCTTTGATGATGGCTTTTATTTTGAAGAGTAATCCTAAATGTTCCAGGTTCCAGAACCTGGAACAAGGTTCTCTATTTTAGATCCCACCAGTCTGCACCATTCACCGTTGAAGACCTTGCTGGAAAGGGTAACCCAAGGTTTTCAGTGTCTGAGGTTCCTGAAGAATCCCTATTTGAGTAAAAATAAAATAAATGATTATGAGCTGTGCGTTTGTTGGTTTAACTTAACCTAATTTTTGCATCGCTATTTATTTTGTGCTTTCTGCACTGACTGCTGACTCCGGAACACTCCCTGGCCCAAATGAACATGCAACAGGTACGGAGCCTCCCAAGCATCAAATCTGATCAGGAAAAGGGAGAAATGGCACAAGGGAAGCAGAAGCAGTTGGATCTCTAGAGTTCAGCCTAGTCTACAGAGCAAATTTCAGGCTGGTCAGGGCTACACAGTGAGACCACATGTCAAATACAAACAAACAAACAAACAAACAAAGAACTAAGGAGACACGAGAAGGACGGCCTTAAAAACCCAGTTAAGGGAAGTGCTTGGATTTTACTCAGGCCTCTCCCATGATAGACTAATGCACAACCACTCGGTTACCTTACAACTCTTATTTTTACAATTTTTTTTTTTTTTTTTTTGAGACAAGACCTCCATAAGCTGTCTAGGCTAGCCTTGAGATCATTCTGCAAGCAAGAGAGATCTTAAACTTTCGATCCTCTGCCCTTAGGTCCTTATGTAGCATGTCTGAAGGAGAAAAAAAAACTAGAAGAGAATAAAATGTCATATCAGTAAACAACAGCAAGAAAGAAACTCAGTTTCCTCTTCACTGACTCTTGAATGGCAGCCCCATGGCTACCTGTACTAACACTACAATCAGGCAAGATATCCTGGAGTTTTCTAATCTACTAAATTACTAGAGAACCAAGCCTAATGCTTGATATTTTAAGAGCAAATGCAAACAATCACAATACTTAGCTAATGTTTACGTTCCTCAATGCTCAGGAAGTTGTATGTGCTTTTGATTCAGCAGTGCCTTTACACTTCCACCGGAAGAGGCTGGGAATGACCCATTGAAAACACTGCTGCCTCAGCTCTCAGGACAAGAGAGGCCATCTCATCCAGCCATACTATGCCTAACACCCAACATCTTCCCCTCCCCTCCTGGAACTCACTGTACTCTGCTCCAGTGCTCTGTTCTGATGAGGTCAGAGCTCAGCTTAACTTCGATGCCTGCCAGGACTTTGTTCCATGGCTGCAGTTGAAGTCCTTTCTCAGTGTGACTTTTATTTCTGATCTACTTATACCCCACAGGACTCCATTGAACAAGGGTAAGTCTTCTTTCCCATAACAACCCTTCCCATCTCACCTTTGAAAGCATCAGCTATTTTCTCCTAGGGGAGCAAACCTAGCAAGGTGGCGAACCCAGAAAACCATGGAAAGACAGAACAGTTCATTCACTGACTTGGTTTCAAATATTTGTTAAATATCTAGTCCCAAGTGACCACTAGAAGATCGTTGCTTCTTTTTTTTCTTTTTTACACAAGCAATAGATTTTCCATATTAATGGGGCTTGAATTCACAGATAAAACAGAGAAAGCAGTATATTTGAACAGGACATGCACATCCCGTGTCCTTTCATTTTCTCTGAAAGAATACAGGCAAGAGGAGATGACTCAGTGGATGAAGCATGTACCATGCAATCATGAGAACCTCAGCACCCACATAAAAGCCAGTGGGTATGGTGGTCTGTCAGTAATCCCGGCACTCAGGAAACAGACAGGGAATCCCTGGGAAAGCTGGTGAGCTAGCCCAGCTGAATCAGCAAGGTCCAGGTTTAGCAGGAAACCATGCTTCAGTGACTAAAAAGGGATGGAGGGAGATGCCCAAAGACAACCACTGGCTTCCGTCTGTGCTCTCACCCTTGAACACACATGCCTGCACCACAAATATGTATGATTTTACATATACACAGACACACAGACAGACAGACACATGGGCTATCTCAATTGCAGGATTGCCCAGACTAAACTGGCTCATGGTTTTGTCTGTGAAAAATTGTGTTCATTGATGATTGATATAGTTCGGCTCAGCATACTGTGGGAGGCACCATCCTGAGACAGATGAATTTGGGCCTTATAAGAAAGCTGGCTGAACATGAGCCATGGAGAACAAGGCAGTAAGCAACATCCCTCCACGGTCTTTGTTCCTGCCTTGAGTTCCTGCCCTGTCTTTCCTCAGTGTGCTACTTGGAAGTATAAGCTGGAATAAACCCTTTCCTCTCTAAGTTCCTAATTTCAGGGCAGGGTATTTATTACAGTCACAGGAAGCAAACTAGGACACCAATACGACAACCATTTGCACAGTGTGATGGTTTGTATACGCTGGGCTCAGGGAGTGGGCTCAGAGGGTATGGCCCTGATGGAGTAGGTGTGACTTTGTTGGAGTAGGTATGTCACTGTGGGTATGAGCTTTAAGATTCTCATCCTAGCTGCTTGGAAGCCAGTATCCTGTTAGCAGCCTTCAGATGAAGATGCACCATGCCTGCCTGGATGCTGCCATGCTCCTGCCCTGATGATAATGGACTGGACCTCTGAATTTGTAAGCCAACCCCAATTAAATATTGTCCTTATAAGAGTTGTCCTGGTCATAGTGTCTGTTCACAGCAGCAAAATCATGACTAAGAAAGACAGTAAGCATGACTTTGTTTCATTGTCTACAGAACCCCCACTATTACAAAATATTCAAGTTGTTTAAAATAAAAGAACCAGCCACTGTTTACTTTGTTCCTCCAAAAATAGCTAAAGTCTGCCACTTTACTGTTTTTGAACCAGTGCCTCATATCCTTTCTTGAATCAGCCAAACCTAACTAAAACCCCTACTTTGAGAATCTATTAATGAGCTCAAATTGCCATCAGACATAGTATTTATACTGTACTATCGATTCTGTGTAATCTAGAGATAATGTAGGGTACAAGGGATGATGTGTGTAGAATCATGTGAGTACTGTTGGGTTTTAAGTACATGACATGAGTACCTGCAAATGTTAGCATCTTCAAGGTGTTGTGGAATCCATTTTTCTGCTGTTCTGGGAGAGGATGATTTTAATCTATGTGTGTTTGAATCAAATTATTACCCTAAAACAAAAAGACTACACTAATCAATATTTTGTTCTTGTGGGCCACACATTAGTGTATAGGATGTCATATCAAGCCACTTTATAACACACAGTAAGCTATAGGCTCTAAGCTGAATATTGTGCCACCTCAGTCTTTAAGCTGAAGCCTTTATCCCAAACTTGGTGGCATCTATGGGTGGGCCTCAGGGAGGTAATTGGGTCAGGAGAATGGCTTTCAGGATGCTCTTCGTACCTTCTATAAGATGAGGCATATGGGGCCTGGGGAGATAGCCAGAGGTTAAGAGCACTTGAGAAGAGCTAGGATTGGTTCACAGCACCCACATTGTGTTGCTCACAACACTCTGTAACCCTAGGTCCACAGGCTCCAATACCCCCTCTGGCCTCCAAGGACAGCTGCACACATGTGGGGCATATACATACACTCAGCATCCAGAGAAGGAAAAACAAGGGAAGGAAAGGGAAGAGAAAGGGGTGGGGAGGTCATGCCTCTACCATGTGGTCCCAGAAGTCTGAGAACTAGAACCCAGGACATGGTGCACTTGGTAGCCCTTTCTTTCAGATCACTTTATTTATTTATTTATTTTTTTTTGAGACAACTATGATTTGACCACTTGAATAAGAAAACAGTTTCCTTCACAGAAGTCTCACTGAGGAAACAAACCATTCTTAGGTGTAGACCGCATGCCCAGGGGCAGATGGTCAGCAGAAAGGAACTCACGGAAATCCTATGAGGTTTCTTGTCATCATGTCATGTCAGGGCTTTTCCTTTTATATTTTGTTCTTTAATTTTATCTTTTCTTTTAAAAAAATTTACTTATGTATCTTTTTTCTTCTCTCTTTTTACCCTGCAGCTCCTTTGCATATATATTATGGCTTCCAATTCAGTTTTTATGGGATTCCTGAGTGTGTACGTGTGGGTCTCTGTTTCTTGTGCCCTCTCTTGGGCTCTTTTCCTTCTGTTTACTTTGGTGTATTCAATTATGATGTGTTAGTTTTGTTTTGTCTTATTATATTTTATTATAATTTATTTTATTTTATATCTCATAGAAGCCTGTTTATTTTCTAATGGGAGACAGAGAGGCAGTGAATCTGAATGAGAAGAGAGGTAGAGGGGACCTAGGAAGTGTAGAGGGAGAGGAAGGCATAGTCAGGATATGTTATGTGAGGAAAAAAAGTTTTCAATGAAAAGAAAAAAGGGATGTAGTTGGGGGGCGGGGCCTAAGAGATGGCTCAGTTCATAAGAATACTTGTTGCTCTTCCAGAGGACCTAAGTTCAGTTCCTAGCACCCAGCTCAGGAACCTCACAACTGCCTGTAATTTTAGCTCCAAGGGGATTCACTACCTCTGTACTCACATTCACACACACACACACACACACACACACACACACACACACGTGAATAAATCTATTTTTAAAACACATGGTTTTTTTGTTTGTTTTGTTTTTTAAGATGGGAACCAATAATTCTTGGGCTGAAACAATCCTCCTGCCTCATCCTGTCAAGGAACAGATTAAAGGTCACCAGCCTGATTGTAACTGTACTGCTATACACTAAGGAAAAAAAGAAAAAGAAGCCAAAATACATGTCAAAACCCAAATATTCCAAACCACAAACAGAGCACAGTGGAGTGTTGGTTGCTTAGCCAAGAAAGGGCCACACGCAGGAAGGCTAAAATCTCTGCTAACAGCAAAGAGCATGGACCTTCCCCTCTGCCCTGAAAACTCATTTTGCATTTGGAGCCTTTGCTGGGAATTCACTCAGTCCAGCTAGGACCTTGTTTTTGCCTTCCATGGGCTTATTTCCCATTTGCTGAACTGATTACAGTGTATTTAGAGAGTCACATACAAAGAGATATAACTCACCTAGTCTAAAGTTCTAACCTGGTGAATGAGAAAAAGAGATAGAATAAGAAAGGCCACGACTACTTCAAGGTATAGAGGAGGAAAGATTTATAGTAGATAAAAGGGAGAGCACAGATAGCCAGAGGCAGTGAGGTCTGGAAGAGTCCAGAGTGAACAGAACCCTGAGCTGGCCCAGGTGAGGAGATGGAGGCAGGGATGGGGGTGGGGGAAGTGCAGCCAGACCAAGAGACCAGGAAGGTAAATAAAGGGTAGATGAAGAACAGACCAGATAATCAAAATGGCTAAGTTATATAGGGAAGGGCAACCCAGCCCTGCACTGGAGAAGTTTAGGATAGGGAGTCATGCCAACCATGTCCTCTAACAGGTAGGACTGAAGGATACTGGGAAAACGTGGAGGCCAGGTCCACTTTGGCACCTCAGTCATTTGTTCAGAGTTTGAGACCTGACACTGGACCTGGGACCAAGAGTCCTGGAGGTTTGTGTTGGACTTCACAAGAAAGTGGCAAATTAGTTAAGTTCACAAAGGTGTCTTTTAAAAAATCTGGAAGAGAGAGTGTTTTCCTCACTATCTAAAGGGAGCCCCAGGAATCTTTACAAAACTTAAAATGATTGTCTGGTTCAAATTCTTCAAGTTAAAGCCCCAGAGAAACAGAGGCATTTGGGGCTTCAATAGACTTGTCTGGGTCAAACTGAAGAGAGTCTGAAACTCATATCTTCGTGAATAACCCCAGGCACTTTTGCATTCTGCCAGTACCCGTGGAATGGGTTTACTAGTGATGATTTAGTTTCTGTCATTAAACTCTCTGCTGGGAGATACTCAGGGTGCCATTTGGGGTTTTGGCCAGCCAAGGATAGATGGAAACCTTTGCAACTAAAAGTTAAACAAACAAACGTTACCCCCCTTTAAGTTGGTTTCCTGTAGTATTTGTCATTGTAAAGAAAAAACAACCTCAAAAGCACTCTGAATATCTCCCAGCAGAAAATCCAGGCTACCACCTTAGAATCCCCTCCAATTCCTCCACTCCTGTGTGTTCCTCAGACGCTGTGGACATCAAGGAAGAACTCACCTTACTGGAGAAATGGGCTCACTTGGAGGGGGTAAAACAATAAAGAATTAATAACATTTAATTCTGCCCTGCGTGGTGGTCCACACCCGCGGCATTTAGGAGGTGGAGGAGGTAGGAAGAACAGAAATCCAAGGTCAATGTCAGCCACTTACCAAGTTGTTGACCTGGGCTACATGGGTGTGGGTAGGAGTGGGGTTTGAGGTCCCGGAATGGAAAAGGGGGAAGGGCGAGATGGACAGGGAAGGGGAGGGGACAGAAGAGGAGAGGGCAGAGGGGAAGGGAAAGGAGGATAAGGGAGGGGAAAAGGATCACTTCGGCCTATCTCATTTGACGGAAACTCAGGAAACTCGGATGTCTAGAGTGGAAGAGACCGCCCTCCCACAGTGGTACATCAGAGTGGAACTTGGTTTGTGCCTCTGAGTGGAACACTAAGTTTGCTTGGTTTGTGCCTCTGGTCAGGGCTTTTCCTTCAGTAGATAGGAATTGTTGGTGTGACTTCTGTCTAAATGTCTGCTAATTGCTATCGTTATTGTTAGATCCAGACATTTTTAGCATATTTGAATAAAACTGACCTCTCCTCACTCTGATCGTCTGTGCTAATAATCGTACCCTTTTTTTATTCATTCAATTACAAGCAAATTGACAGGAGACATTTATATGAGGCAGCTTAAACCCCAGCTAATGGAGTACCTAATGACTAATTGATCAGATCCCAGCCCAGAGAGCAGCTCTGAGTGGCCTAAAGGAATTTATGCAATTAGTTTAGGTTTGGTAGAAATTGAGTGCATGCGAAAGTAAGCTTTTTATGGTCCTGATTTATGAGAGCGGGACACCAACTCGACCTGCCCAGAGCTGGACCGCCTGGCAAAGCCTCAGGCAAGGGGAGCGGTAGGGAGTGGAGCCGGACTGACTGACGGAAGTACGTCTTAGAGTGAGCAGCAGAGGAGAGAGAAGGTGAGATTCCAGGTGGGATTCCACCAGATCGTAAAACTATGGACGGTCGGTGCCTCCTGCCAGTAATTCAAAATAAAATGACACTAAGGCTCAAAGGAAACCAACAGAAAATTGGGGTTACCCCGGGGTAAACGGTTGGCATTCTTGTGCTTGAAATCATAGGTCTATTTTTAAAAAAAAAAAAAAATCTTTGCAATATTAAGTGATAGTGAAGAGAAAGGAGGCAACAACAACAACAAAAATGACAGCCAGCGAGGTGTTGGTCTAATTTCACCTATACTGACAGCTGAGCTGAGACTGGGGACTGCTTCTGGGACCGAGCGGCTGCGAGGTCTCGGGGAGAGGGCTAAGAAAGACCACACGAGGTCTGCAGCCCAGGGGCTCCGCGCAGCCTAGGGGAAGCCCCTCCGGAGGCGCCCATGACCCTCGACCCCGGGGGGAGCCCGGGGAGCCGGGCTGCCGGGGAAGCGGCGTCCAGGGCGGAGGGAAACCTGACCTGATCGGAAAGTAGCGATCGAACCGGAGGCTAATTCGCCCGCGGGGCCCTTGCGGGCTCTGACTGCCGCCCAGGCTGGTGCTCCGCGGCGCCCCGGGGATCTGGCCCTGGGCGGTCTCCGGCTGGTGCCTGCGGGGTTGGGGGGGAGGAACAGCGAGGAGGCAGAAGGATTGCAAAGGGACCACCGACGATCTGTGGGAGTTGAAAGGTGGAGGTGTGGGGCGAGCGCAGCTGAGCCAAGACTTTGGACCACTGCAGTCTCACCACCTCTCTGTGCTGCCGTAACCCAGGCAGCCCCGCTTCCCTGCTCCAACCTGGGTTGCCTAGACCCCCTCCCCGCCCCCACCGCACAGGAGACCGGAAGGTCAAAGAAATTTACCTAGATGTTCCTAGCTGCTGTATTCACTTTGTCGTAAGCACCCTCTATATGGAATTTAAATTATACTGAGGACTACACTTATCTTTCTGGCCTCTGGGAGGCTGAAAGAGGAGGATAGTTCGAAGCCAGTCTGGTCTACACAGCCATTTTCAGGTTACCCGGAGCTACAGCAAGACCCTACCTTCAAGGGGGTGGGAGGAGCTTGTCTAATAAAGCACCTAGGATTCCATCCCGCCCCCCATCATTAGTCAGTCCATCCACCCATCATCCATCATTCTCCTCATGAAATGTAGAAACTACAAAATGGATGCTGGTCAAGTGCATAAACCGGTCAGGTCTACAGGAAACTCTCTATACATTTTAGATATCATTATTGTTCAGTGAACTAAGAAGGATCTGTGTGAGAGGCTCGCTGTTTGAGAGCCCCAGAGAAGCATTCTGGGAAGCAGACGTAATGCCAGCGGCGGCGAGTAGACTTGCTCTCCCGGAGCTCACCTCCTTTACTGCTGTGTAAATAAACAAGGTACTATCTGGGAGTATCTGGGAACACAGGCAGCAAGGTGGAGATGCAGACTAGCTAACAGTTCAAGAGCACCGTGGGGATAAAGGATATCCCATCTCAAAAGGAAAAAAAAAAAAGCCAAGAAGAGAAGGGTCCAAACCAAGACCTTCAAAAGTAAAAATCAGGAGGTTCCAGGAGCCTGCATCCTGGTTCTGGGCAAAATATGGAAGCAGTGGGAGGAATCAACGACTCTGAAATTCCATTCCTCATCGTCCTTTTCAGGAAAGTTCAAACACCTGATGAAAGACAAGGACTGGGACCAGGCTCCACCAATGGGAAAAATACATTCTCAGGAGATTCCCAGAGGGTAAAGTGATCCTCTCAGTGTAGCTACCACCCACTGGGTGAAAGCTATTTAATTTACACTTTCCTTATTTCAACACAGGGAGTTGAGAGGCACGACCACCCTCACTTCTATACAAAGCCAGACTGTGGATCTCAACGGCGATGATTGGTAGGTCAGTCTAGTTCACGGTTAAGCTTTGAACTTACCCCATGACCCTCCTACTTTCCTGTTTTGGAGAGAGAGAGAGA
>NW_022196895.1:38418802-38442788 GCF_008632895.1 Mastomys coucha | reverse complement strand
GAGGGAGGGAGGGAATATTCTTCCTTGTCTGCCAAGAGCCTTGACCCTGCAATGTGATCTCATTTAATCATCTGAGCCATCCTGGGAGATAATTTTTCTTTTCTTAGGTTCTGTCTTTCCGTTTCTCACACAAAGGCACAGGGAAACCGTGTTAATAAAAAGGAGGAAGAGTTCCTCTGCCCTGGATCTGAGCAGGAAACCAGGAACCTCAGTTCAAATGCACACACAGCAAGGCAAACGTCACTCGTCAAGCATTTTAGGAAGAAGGAACCTGGTCGCTTTGGAACAGACACAGCACAAACCACCCTTATCCTGACCTGGGTGCCCATGAGGAGTCTGTCTTCCTGTTGACTCTGTTTTAACTTGACATTTCGTACATTCAACAGATGTCCATAGTCCACTCCAGGCTGTATAATCAGAGCTGAACTTTGGGTGAGGAACACTGAAGAAAGCAGACACTCTCAGACACACAAAGAAAAAACCATTGGCCAGAGACTACACAGTAAGGAACACAGGACTCCTGTCTTCCGACTCTGCCAGTCAGTGTCTGCCTGACTCATGCCACTTAAGGCCCCTTGTCAAGACAGGCAAGGGCCTAGACTCCTTTTTCCGGATCCCAGAGGGCACCCTAAGTCCCCACCTTCAGAGAGGTCCACAGCAGCCTTCTATACACACAGCCCAACACACTGGCCTCACTTTCTCCTGATACAGGCCGAAAAACTCTAGCTAGGGCTCGCTTGGTGAATGTTGCAAGCTGGTGGGAATATAAAACAGAAAAAGCTGCTCCAGAAGCTCTTGAAATGCGCACTCCAATTACTTTTCAAATTCGTTAGACTTTATTAATAGGCAAAAGCTGAGGTGACGTGACTTTCCGGGGTCACAGTGTTAGGAAATGGCCCACTGATGCAAACTATGCCAGCGAGAACCCCAATCTGCTATCGCCCCCTCCCAGCAAGGCCTGTGCTTCCACCGGACAGTGTCAGAGGAGGTCATCCTGGGGAAACCACATCTCCCCTGGCTTCCTGGACAAGCCAAAGGGGAGAGACAGCGGCGCCTACCGGGAGCACTCAGCGGGAGGGAGAGGGTGGGGCGCTTTACAGACTAGGCCTCTGCTCTCTCCCGCAGGTAGAAGCTGGTCAAGGTATTTCAACCTAGCGGGGCACCGCAACACCAAGAGGAATAGAAACGCGGTTCGAACTTTTAACCCTGTACGTTCTGGACAGGCAACTTCTCTCTACCTCTTCAAAAAGATCCCACAAACTTTTGCGGTGGTTAATCTTTTCAAAGTTAATTAAGTAACAGCAGGGAACGTTCGAAAAGTTGATACAGATAAATATCTGTACGTGTCTTTCTTTGGGGACAAAAAGTCTGAGAGCTCTTACCTGCAGGAAACCCAGCAGCCGGCAAAGGCGCGCCCTTCTGGAGCGCTTCGCTTTGGCGCGGGACGTTCTCGGCCGCCTCGTCTGCAGCCCGGCTGGGCTCCGGCCCTGTGTTTTATACCACTATAGGCAATTAATATTGCATCAGCCGTATTTTAAATTTTCAAAACCCACAATATAATGTAATGGCATAAGGGCATTTATTATTAAAGGACACCGATGGAGAGGGAGGTGGAGGAATTGCAGGGGTGGTTGTGCAAGTCGGGTGCGAGGGGCTGAGGCCTGAGGAACTGGGGGCTATCCACAAGTTTGCTTTTACAGAGGTTGGGGGGAGGGATGTGGCTGCGCGGGAACTGGACGCAGAACCTAAACCTGCTTTACTCTGAATTTCGGGCCAGAGACAGAGGAGCCAGAGCTCTTTGAAAATGTGAAATGTGCAGACGACTCCTGGTTCCGTAGCATTAATTTTTAAATCACAAACGTGTGTTTCTAAGACTCACACGCGTTCGAAAAGTTTCCCCTCATATAGAGTGGAAAGAGAGAAAGGCCCTACATTTGCTGGCCTCTGCTGGGTGCAGAGCACTGATGGGTATTTTGTAACAGGCATCTCAATCCCTCTGCCAAGACACACTATTCTGTGATGATCTTCGAGTGACAATTTCAAATGAAGAAATTTGGAAGAGGTTCGGGATATTCTGTCTGAGCAATTTTTTTCTCCCCCTTTGCCTCTATTGCCCCATCTGTGCAGCTGTTTGAATCCTTATAAATAGAATTTTCTTATTCTTATAAAGTACCACGTTCCACCTACCAGACACCTCCAATAAATAGTCTTACCCAGTCTTGAGCATAACAGCGTGAAATGGGTCATAGGTATTCCTCTGTAGACCAACAATATTGACCAGGAGACAGAAAAGTTAGGAAACTAGCCCCCAAGGTGGTTTGGATTTTGAGTGGCAGGACTGGGGTTTGAACTCCAGGCATCCAAGTTTCCAAGTTAAGAGAATAGTGTGACAGTTTGGCATCAGGAAGTGGAGGGGATTGCCTTTGAAGACATTTGAGATCCAGAGAGTTGAAGCCAGGGAGAGCCTCGAGTTTGTAGTAAGGGTGTGAGAGTGCCTGAGAAGGGAGTGGGGAAGAGAGACAAGTTTTCAAGTCGAGCTATCTTTAGCACCAAGGAAGGAAAACGACTGCAATTCAGGTTGAAAAATAAAGCATTTATTTTAGAAGTATTATAAGGGATAAAGAGAAGAAACGCAATGGTTTATTTGTATCTATTCCAGAAATGAAACCAAAGGTCACACGGCAACACACAAACTACATGAAGCAACGAAAAATAAAATTCTCGGGAACTGTGGCTGCAGTGAGAAGGGTTCTGTGGTCCTGCTCTTGCACTGCTCAAAAGTAGACGTGAACTTCCACAAGAGACACACGAAGCGGGGGAGGGGGGCAGGGAAACGCGGAGTTAAATAAGTAACGAGAACTAGCTATGCCAGCAGCCACAATCATAAAAGTGCAACAGTTAGGTTAGATGTGTAGGAAGAATTTGCATATGATTCCTGAAGTGACAGTCACTTGCAAACCCTGGGCGGACATCCTGACGTCCGGACATCCTGACGTCCCTCCGATAGTGAGCTGAGATGCAAGCTTCTCCAGCTGGTCTGATCTGAAACCACCAACCCCGCCCCTCCAAAAGGCAAATAAATACTCCTCAATTTCCAGAAGGTCGAAGAAGATAGAGCCAGCTCTGGTCTCTGCTTACCAACAGTCAAGAAGACATCGCAAGTTATTTTCAGTCTGGGTTGGGCCCACCTTGCCTGGAAATCCTACTGACCACCAACAGCCCAGAACTCCCAACACCTCACACACTGTCCCTGAACTTTACCCATGCTACTTATGAGAATGTACAGTAAGCCAACCAATATGATGGGAAGAATTTAGGCGCAGAAGGAAATTATTATAAGGCTATCCTTTGGAAACATACTTGTTTTATATACTCTAATAAATTAGTTAATCTCCCATGTTTGTGTCCCGCTTAAATATCCTAGACTTTATATTATTATCTATCGCTCTTTTCCTTTCCTTCACCCTTGCCTAATGATGCCTAGCCAAGAAGTGGTACTTTCTCCTTGCGGCGGGGTCAATTCACAAGCCTGTGTGTCTCAGGGCTACTGAGGTCCTGCTCTCTCAAGAGCAAGGTCGAATTTCAGCACCGCGGACAGCACAACGTCCCGCCTTGCTTTCCCTTGGAAAAAAAAAAAAAAAACATTTTTTTTTCCTCCTAGGGCCAGAACTTTTTTTGGTGGGAATAGAGAGAAAAAGGAGGAAAAGATGGCCAAGGCCAAGAGACAATTAAGCGGGACAAAAGGGGGAAAGTCTGTGACTCGGGGGAAAGAGCCTGACCTGCCAGGAAACACCCTGGAGTGTCCCGTAACGTCCCCTCCCATCGGAAGGGGGCGATGCCACTAGCCTCTCCAGGCTCCTCCGGACGCCGCACCCGCCGCAATCAGTGGACAGCAGAGTACTTCATTCGTTTCTGTTTCTGTCTCTGGTTACAGAACCAGACCCTCACCACATTCTTTTTAAGGTCCAGTTTCTCAGCGATGGCAGCGATCTTCTCTGATGAAGGACGTGGCTGGATAGCGAAATAGGCTTCGAGTGAGCGCTTTTCTGGAGCGGCGATGGACGTGCGTTTGCGCTTACGTTCACTGCCGTTGAAGAGCTCCGGCTTGCTGTTCTTCTCTCGGTAGGCGGCCTCGGCCTCCTCCAGCCAGGCCTGGAGGACCGGCTTGAGCGCGATCATGTTGTTGTGCGACAGAGTAAGAGACTCGAACCTGCAGATGGTGCTCTGGCTGAGCGAGCCCACGCCGGGGATCTTAAGATTGGCTAAAGCCGCGCCCACGTCCGCCTGGGTGACCCCCAACTTGATGCGCCTCTGCTTGAAGCGCTCGGCGAACGCTTCCAGCTCTCGAGGGTCTGACTCCACATCGCTGAGACACGCGGGCATGGCACTGTGCGGTGCTACGGCATGCGGGTGACTCATGCCCATGGCCTGATGCAAGTGGCCCATGGCGCCTAGATGATGCGGGTGGATCTGCGCCGGCATCACCGAGTGCTCCGGGGCCCCTAGGCCGCTCACGCTCAGCGTGGGAGAGATGTGCTCCAGTAAGTCGCCCTCGAGGCCCTGGTGTACCGCGTGATGCGGGTGCGAGGTGAGTGCAGCCGGGTGGGAGATGGGCACCGTGGGCGAGGTGGACGTGCAGGGCACGCTGCTCATGGTATGGTAGGTGGCGTCGGGCTTGAACGGATGGTTCTTGCCGTGGGAGACGATATCCACCGCCGCCAGAGCTTCGGCGCGTGCCAGCAGGCTCTCATCAAAGCTTCCAAATATATTACCCTGCAGCTGCAAGCAAGAAGGCGCACAGCACGGTCAGTGGGGAATACTGTCAACTCAGGATTAAAACACATTTTCAAGCAACCGAGATGCCTCTCCTCAAAGCCCAGGTCATAAAAATTAATACGGAGGCAGCCTCTCTGTTGGAACAGACGTGTGGATCAGAGACATGAATGAGAGAGAGAGGGAGAGAGAGAGAGAGAGAGAGAGCGCCGCGAGAGAGCGTGGGGGAGACAAGGCGAGGGGTTCAGACAGCGGCGATTGTTCTGGGCTACATGAAAAAATCATGAAGCTAGTGCCTGTCAAAAAATGTGCCTTAGAGCGGTAATTATGCTCCGCTACGTACCTGCGGGGCTGGGAGACAAACTCGGCGCATGGCCTCAGAGCCGGAGTGCAGGCTGGAGAATTTGGGTTCTTGCAGTACAGGGTGCATGCCGAACGGCTGCTTGGCGTTCATGGCCATCATCTTCGGGAGTCTGGCAGGGAGGCAGCGGGGGACATGGAATCAAGCTCGTCTTGCTAGCTCTCCGCGCTCTAAGTGAGCGCCGCTCAGCGCCAGCGCTCCCCTCGCCCTCTCGCTTGCTGCCTCCCCTCTCCCCCACCTGCTTCTTCACTCATCTTACAAGCAGTCTGCCAGGAAGGGCCCGGGCACGCGCAGGCGTGCACACGCGCCCGGGACTCGCAGGGGCGGCCCGGGAGGCAAGGCGGGATCGCAGGTCTCGGCGCGCCACTCGGAGCCTGATGCGGCCGCCCCCCTCCACAGCATTTATACCCCGGCCTGGCAGGGCCTCTTCCTGTCCGCCCCGCCCCACCTGGCTCCAGCCTGCCAGACTTTACAGATTCTTTCTTCTTCCTCCTGGACTTCTTTGCACAAAGTCCTAAACCTCTGTCCTGTCCCAGCTCGAACAGCCTGGATGCAAGGGCAGACTCAAGGTCCCAAGACACACACACACACACACACACACACACACACACACACACACACTTGGCAAACTGGCCATTTCCGAGGTGCTCTGAGTCTGAAACTCAAAGCCTGCATATCTCAGTGCATAGTGAAGAGGTGCCTCCAAACTCAGAAACCAGCCTGGGCAAGGACCAGAGGCTACCAGCATGAGCATCGGGTGATACTCCCCTCCTCTGTGGGCTTGGGTGGAAGAAAGGACATTAATTGCCTTCCTGATCCACAAGCCTGTGGCTTCTTCCTAACTTGCCGGTTGGTTCCGCTTTCATTTGAGAAACAGAACTTGGCCCACTCCTTTTTTTTTTTTTTCCTCAGCCCTCTAAGTCCAAGAAAGCTTGCTAAGGAGCTGTTGAGGACAGCCAACCTAGCCTGGGGCGATCCTTCTGCACACTTCTGTAGAGCCACCATTTAGCAGCCCCAATACCTGTAACGACAGCTATCATTTTTGAGCTACTAATTTGTGCGAGGCAATTCAGGCAGTAATAATAATAACAATAACAATAAAGTAATAAGGAAAATATTGAGCACCCAATATTGAAAAGGTATTGAGTTAGTGTATAGGACCAACGAGAGTAGCTACTGCTATCCCATTAGACAATCGAAGGAAACGAGCCAAATAAGTTAGCCCAAGATCTCCTACCTGTGAGCAGTGTCACTCACTGGTTTGGAGCCAACAAAGTGTCTGACTTTGGGCTTTTCGCCTCTTAGCCTCCTCCTCCCCCTTTAGGAAGTTCCCCAACTTAAGGGTCCTAAGTTTGGTTCTGCGCCATCCTCTGTGTCCCCTATTTCCCTAGCTGCCTCCCCTTCTTTCCTCTCTCCCTTCCTGGGAGCTAATAAACACCATGAATAATGGATGGGGAATCCTGGGACTGTGGCCGCTGGAGAGCTGCCTTCGAGTTGGAAGAGAAATTCTTCCTGCCCAGCTGTGTCCTGCAGCACTGTCTCAGTGCTCAAGAGTGCTGGATTTCCCAGAATCTGAACACTGAAGGGGCAGAGGATGGAAAGTCTAGGCCCTAGGGATAAGTTTGGTCTAAGAGGACACCCTACACAGACCTGGCTTCCCCCTCTTTCCTCAGGACCACCAGCCAGTCTTCTCTACTTATCCCAAAGCACATTCTAGGTCCTTCCTTGATGTGGCAAACAAAACAAAACAAACAAAAAAACAATCTGTGAAGGAGGCCAACTGAAATGGTGATCACATAGCTTTCTTGGTCTTAGTGGTGGTGGTGGTGGTGGTGGTGGTAGAGGAGGAGGAGAAGGAGGAGGAGGAGGAGGAGGAGGAAGAGGAGGAGGAGAAGGAGGAGGCAGAGGAAGAGGAGGAGGATTGAGTATTAAGGACAACCCAGTGCATGCTGCCATCAGATTCAAAGCACACTTCTGCCTCTGCTTCTACTGGCTGAGAGGCCAGGAGACAGCCATCTTGAGACCTCTGTACTGGCAGGCAGTGACCTTCTGTACACAAGAGCCAATAGTTCCCCCCACTGTAGTGAGGGTTACTTGTCGGTAAGCACTGGAAACGGTGCCTGGCATGTTGAAAGGATGGAACAAATGTTAGCCCCTCTTTTTTAACCTACAGAGCAACCTGCAGTCTCTCCAGGAATGTGGTCTCTCTGCGGATATGAACTGTTCCTCTCCCTCAATACTGGCTTTGCGCCACAACACAAGTCCCTCAAGTCCCCAGAAGTCAAACATGTATGATTTTTATCGTAAGATTAAAATTTTATTGTAAGACTCCTCAGTCTTGTTTCCTGCCCAGTATGGAGTCCAAAGGGAGCAGGGGATAAAGATGGATGTACTAGACCTATATTTTGTCTGGTCCCATGGAGCCTGGCCCCAGGAGCTGTAACAGTTGTGAATGATACTTTATCCAGCCACCAGACTACAAACCAGCAGAGAGAATACAGATCAGATACATACCTCAGAGCAAGCTGGCTGACCCCCTACCCCCACCTCGCCTCCACCAGAATCTCACTATGTAGTTCTGGCTGTCTTGGAACTCACATTATGTGCAGACCATATGGTTTCAATCTCACAGTGTTCACAGCCTCTGCCTCCCAGGTACTGCGACTAAAGGTGTAAACCACTGTATCCAACAGCCACTGAGATTTCTGAAATGTAGAATACACAACCAAATAGTGGGACTTCAGAGGGCTAATTTCAGACATTGCGTTGATGTGAACTTGGCTAGACCTCATTTTATTCAAAAATGAGAGAGCAGACTGTATGGTTGCTAAATACTTCCAGATTTAACAAAAGGCTAGCACGCTGGTTTATTTGTAACACATTTTGAGAAAGCTATAAGTCCCCAGAAGTCAAACATGTACGATTTTATCTCCTGTTAGCTTTTAAGACTCCCCAGTCTTGTTTCCTGCCCAGGGTAGAGTCCAGAGGGAAGCAAGGATAAACATGAAAGTACTGGACCTATATTTTGCCTGATCCCATGGAGCCCCTTAAGGGTCTCTTTTCATGCCATAATACCTTGGTTGTCTGTGAAGATGATACTTGGGAAAGATTCATCCACACCCGTCCTCTTCCACTGATCTGTCACTCATGGAGTTGGAAAATACAGACTAGATGGGGCTGGAGAGGTGACTCAGTGGTTAAGAGCACTGACTGATCTTCCAGAGGACCTGGGATCAATTCCCAACACCCACATGGCAGCCTCTAACTGCAGTTTCAGGGAATCTAATACCGTCAAACAGACATACGTGTAGGCAAAACATCAACACACATAAAATAAAAATAAGTAAGTTATCAAAAAATACTGACCAGGACCATACCACCACTTCCCTCAGACCCCTAAAGAACACCCTTCTTTCTTTTCTTCCAATAAGGTCGACTAGCAATGGTCAGCAGTAAGCTGACAGCTACAGTAAAACCTGCCTCTGTGTGTATGTGTGTGTATGTCCACCATTTTGGATATTTATTTTTGTGTCACATTTTAAATTAATCTTTTATACAGTGCTGTAGTCAACCTGGTTGGAATGCAATCATCAATTAGCCTGAAAGATAAGAAATGCAAATTGCAAGGGAATCATTTTTTTCTTCTTTAGCTGGCAGAAATATATTTTCTTTATTGTCTAGCATCAGAAAAGGCCATGAAACCATTGAAAATTTGTAAGATAGATGTGGTTGTAGACACCTGTAACCTCAGCCCTTGGGATGTGGCTGGAGGAAACTGGGAGTTCTATACTCATATTGATGGCAGTCAGAGTTCAAGGCCAGCTTGGGCTGTGTGAAGTCTTAAACAAAAAAAGATAAAACAAAACAAACAATAACATAAAAACTAATAATAACAATCAGTAATCAATTAATTAAATGTTAAATAATAATTAATAATAATAAGACTTGAATAATTATCCCTGGAGATGACTCTTAGAAAAACTGATTATGGCCCTGCCTGAACATAAATCTATTGATAGAGACAGAGTGAAACTACATGCAAAGACACCCAGCGGAAAAAAAGGAACTGAAATTTTAAAAGTTAATTAAGTGTGGTCATACATGTACTTACTTGGCTTTTCAAAGGACCTGTAAAAGATGATGTGGACCTCCTTTATCAAATGTTTTCTATCACATCACAGGCCTTATCAAGGTCTTTAAATAAGACTGGGAAAATCTGGCTGGCGAGATGGCTCAGCGGGTAAGAGCACTGACTGCTCTTCCGAAGGTCCCAGCAACCACATGGTGGCTCACAACCACCCATAATGAGATCTGACGCCCTCTTCTGGTGCATCTGAAGACAGCTACAGTGAATTACGCTGGAGTGAGCGGGGCTGGCAGAGGTCCTGAGTTCAATTTCCAGCAGCCACACACATGATGGCTCACGGTCATCTGTACAGCTACAGTGTACTCATACACATAAAATAAATAAAATAAATCTTTAAAAAAAAAAAGACTGGGAAAATCGGTGGGGATTGGGGGTGAGGTGGGGACAGGGAGACAGGACACATGATGATAAGGGAACAGTAAGCCATTAAAAAAAAATGACCTGGAGAAGTGACCTTGAGATTAAGAGCACTGGCTGCACTTTCAGAAGACCCAAGTTTAGTTCCCAGCACCCACATGGTGGCTCAGATCTATTTGTTAATTCCAGTTCCAAAGGATCTGATACTCTTCTTTGGCCTCCAGGGGCATTTCACATAGATGGTACACAAACATATACATACAAAACACCATACACATAAGATAATAGATTTTTTTTTAGAAAGGATGAAAGTACAAGATATGCCTTAGAACATATTTTTTCAGAACTTACAAACTTAAATTCCATTAGATGAAAATCTGCTAAAACCCAGTCAACCAATATCTGTAGTTGGTACATGCACGAGAGATTGGCCTGCAATGGACTCATTTGGTGGGGGGACATTTCAAGACAGCATAGCATTTAGTGAGGTGTCATGGTTATTGCGTTTAGTTGGGTTTATAATGAGACTCAAGACAGCAAAAGATTTTGGAAACCATACGGTCAGAAAAAGGATTGAGTTTAATGCTGTGGAATTATCATTAATTAATTTAATTTAATTAATTGAAAAAGGTAACTGTTATTAAAGTGGTGAGCACTAAGGTCAGGGAGATGGCTCAGCTAGTAAAGGTACCCGGCACGAAGCTTGGGGACCTAGATTCCTGAGTTGGTTCCCCAGATCTAACACACAGGAGAGAAGTGACTTCCACAGTTGCCCTCTGACCTCCACATTCAGATCCTGCCTCACTCAGAAGATAAGTAAATTAATTCATTCAAAAAAATTTTTTACTAGGCAATGTTCATCTAGAAAACCCAGTACCAACACACAGCTAACAACTATCTGCAACTACACACCAGAATATGATGTACCCTCAGTGCTACAAATGGAGCTGCAGAGTTTCATGTTTGCTCTTCTGAGTTTTAGTTTTGATTTGGTCCCATCCTTTTTATTTTAAGATTTATTTATTTATTCTATGTAAGTACACCATAGCTGTTTTCAGACATACCAGAAGAAGGCATCTGATCTCATTACAGATGGTTGTGAGCCATCCTGTGGTTGCCGGGATTTGAACTCAGAACCTTCGGAAGAGCAGTCAGAGCTCTTAACCACTGAGCTATCTCTTCAGTCCAGGTCCCAAGCTTTTGTTCTATGCTCTCCTTCCTGTCTTTTAGAATGTGATGTCCACCTGGTATCATTGTATCTTGGATGTAGAATATTTCTGGATTGTTACCAGAGCTCACAGCTAAGGGTTTACTTTGAGACTGAGAAATTTTATTGAAATTGGACTTTTTAATCATGTTGGAACTTTTAAGACTATGGGAACCCTTGAAGTTGGATAGAATGTTTTGCATTATGAGATATGGTACATCAGGACATTTGGGGGGCAGATGGAATGTTGTGGTTTAAGTGGTGTATTTCAGTGTTAAGTAACAAGGAGTAGATTGTGGTTGTCAATCCTAAGGATCACCCAAAGAAACCAGGTGGTAGAGCACACCTTCAGTCCTAGCACTCAGAAGGTAGAATCAGGTAGATCTCTATGAGTTAGAGGCCAGCCTGGGGTATAAAGAGTGTTACAGGCCGGCTAGGGCTATACAGAGAAATCCTGGAAAAAAGAGAAAACTTTCAAGAAGGACATGTGTGAGGTGTTTCTTGAAAGGATTGATAGAGGAGAGAAGATCCACCTTGAATCCAAGTGTCACCATCCCAAGGGCTGGTATACAAAAAGGAATAAAATGGAGAAATGGAGAAAAGGGGGGGATTGGAGAGATGGTCCAGCAGGTCCTAGGTTCAATTCCCAGCAACCACATGGTGGCTCACAACCATCTGTAATAGGATCTGATGCCCTCTTCTGGCGTGTCTGAAGACACACACATACATGTGTGTGTGTGTGTGTGTGTGTGTGTGTGTATACATATGTGTGTGTGTCTGTGTGTCTGTGTGTATGTATGTGTGTATACATGTATATATATATATATACATATATATTACAAGTGATTTTTAACAATGGAGGAAAGAAGGCAGCTAGCATCCCCCTCTCTCTCCTTCTTGTCTAACCCAATGTGAATAACTCCATACACTCTCCGCATATGATGAACTGAACCTAGGGCCTTGGGTATTCAAGGTGAGTGGTCTGCCACTGAGTTATACCCCCCCTTTATTAACTTTTTTCAGATTATCTTATGCATATAAGTGTTTTGCCTGCATGTATGTATGTCTACCATATGAGTGTCTGGTACCTTCAGAGTCAGAAAATGATCTTGGATTCCTTGTGAGCCTCCATGTGGATGCTGGGAACTGGTCCCCTGTAAGAACAGCAGTGCTCTTACCATCTCTCCACACCCTCCACTCTTATTCTGAGACAGTTCGCTGTATGTAACTATGCCTGGTCTTGGCCTTGAGACCTTTCTGCTTCAACCTCCCATGTAGCCTGTACAAAAAAATTATTCCTTTAAAAAGTGTATATGAGGAGTGGAGAGGTGATTCAACTTAAGAGCACTTGTTGACTTTTCCAAAGGGCCTTGGTACAATTTCCAGCACCTATGTGGCAGCTCACAACCATCTCTAAGAGATCCAGGGGATCCACCCTTGTCTTCTGGCCTTATCAGGCAACCTAGTGTGCACATGGTCCACGAACATACACACTTTTTTTTTTAAAAAAAGTATGTGTATGGTTGTTTTGCTTACATGTATGTTTTTGTACCACATTTGCGTCTGGTGTGAGTGCCGGCTAGAAGAAGGCATCAGATTCCCTGGAACTGGAATTACAGGGGACTGGGACTCTAACTAGGTCCATTGGAAGTATTCTGAACTGCTGAACCATTTCCCCAGCTCTGTTCTGTTATCTCTTCAAAAGCATGTGACAATGAATCTCTGCTCCTTGAAAGACCCTGGAGACTTTTCAGAGAGTGAGTCTTATCTGTTCTTATGTGTCCCAAACAGCCTGTAAGAAGCTTATGTAATTTTTGTTGAAAGAGCGAATGTATTAATAAATCTTCAGGACTCTGGCCAGAGGGATGCTCAATGTGAAGGTAAAGACAAGGTCCCCTTACAGAGTGTTTGCTTTGCTAGGTTCTGAACTAAATTAGCTTCCTGGTCTGGCTCAGGGGCAACTAGTTGGAACCACAGCTAATCCCAACCACCATCAACCTCACCTAGACATGCTGGAGAGGGGCCGGGGAGGATGCCAGGCAAGATGGCTTCGATAGGAGCAGCCTGAACTCAAGATGCCATCGCAGGAGGGCAGCTGGTGAGGCCACCCGGGCCAGGTGTCTGCAGCCTGCCTTGCCTTCCTCTCTCTTTCTCTCAGTTTCTTTCACAAACTTCTCACATGTAACCGCCGCCTGCGCAGCTGCTACTGGACTCGCCTGTCGGCTGGCCGCTGCCTCTCATTGTCTGCCCAGCCCAGGGAGGATCCGAGATGCCCAGAGGGACCAGGGAGTCAGAGGCCAAGCATCCCAACTGTGAGACACGCGCCCGTGATGCCCCCTCCCCTCATGCTGCGAGCAGGCTTGGTGCAGATCCTTGCCTTGTACCAGCCTCAGTTTCTCCATCTGGAAAGCCAGTCGAAGCTCAGTGGTAAGAGTTTACCTAACAGGTAGGAGGCCCCTATTTCCAGCCCTGCATCATAGGAAGATGCATGATCTCAGACGCTTGTAATCCCCCCTCACCCCTAACACCCTGCCTCCCCTCTCCAAGTCACCCCTCCCCCACTCTTAAGAAGTAAGAGAATTAAGAGTTCTAGGGGAACTTGGGCCTCATGGACAGATGTTTTCTCAAGAAAACAGAGGGAGAAAAGAGTGTGAGTAGTCTGAGCTAAGGGGTCTTTAGGGACACTTCTCCGTAAATTGACAAAACAAAACAAAACACTTTTTGAGTATGGGCTACTAGCATCACTACAAATGTAGATAAGACCCACAGATAAAACAGCCCGTCACCTGCATAAACCTTCAAGCCCTGTAGAACGGGAACTTCTACCAAAGGGATGTGTGTGTGTGTGTGTGTGTGTGTGTGTGTGTGTGTGTGTGTGTTGAGACAAGGTTTCTCTGTGTAACCCTGGTTATCCTGAACTACTCAGTAGACCAGGCTGGCCTTGAACTCAGAGATCTGCCTGCTTCTGCCTCCCAAGTGCTGGGATTATATGTGTGCGCCACCCCTGGCCAGTGCAGAACGTAAGGTTTTAAAAAGGTAAATGACTACAGCAGAAAAATAAACTGGAGTGATGGTGTGGAGCATACACAGGCAGAAAAGAAAGGATTGGCCTATGAGAAGTAAACACTCCACAGAGGACCAGAAGGGACACCAGGCTCGAGGGCGGATAAGCAAGAGGACTTGAGTGGCTGGAGGGGAAATGACCTGACAAGGTAAGAGCTTAGGCTGGCTAGAAGCTAGGTCCTGGAAGGAGAGAGACTCTGAGAAGAGTGGGAAGCCTGGGAAGTGTTTCAAGCAGGAGCCCAAAACCATCCCTAGTCCACTGGGTAGGGTCTGGGTTTACCTTCCTCTCCAATTTCTAGTTGGAAAGTGGTGGTGAATGCCTTTAATCCTAGCACTCAGGAGGTAAAGGCAGGTGGATTTCTTAGTTCCAGGCCAACTTGGTCTACATAGCAAGTCCCAGGACAGTCAGGTTTACACAGAGAAACCTTGTCTTAAAAAACAAAAAACCAAAATCAAAACCAAAGAGAAGGAGAGAGAGAGAGAGAGAGAGAGAGAGAGAGAGAGAGAGAGAGAGAGAGAGAGAGACTTACTTGATCTTTTTTCTATAGCCAAAGACTTTAGCCATTTCTTGTATCCAGGAAGCTTGGACATACAGAGGAAGTCAAGGGTAGGGCCCTGAAAGTGTGGGTTCTAGTATACACAAAATGACTAACTGGCTATATGCCCCTGAACCAGCAACATGTGGGGTCAGGGTCTATTTCCTAATCTAGCTCCCCAGATTAGGCTGGGGAGACAGGCTGCACAGTGCCTTCGAGGAAGTCAAGGTTCAGAGTGTGAGCGCAGAAAGATAGTAGAGGCCAAGCCTATCGCATAAATGGGAACTGAGATCTATCTGTTCTTCAGATAGGTGGTTCTTCAGGGTCCTCTGCTACAGTCACAAATGCTTACTGACACCACACCACCTCTGTGCCCAGCGCATGTTGGGCTGGTGTCACCTCTGTGCCCAGCACATGCTGGGCTGGTGTCCCCCACTCACCCACAGTTATAAAGCATAGATCCATGCAGCTATAAAGCTCAGATCCATGCAGCTGTCCATTTAGCTTTCCAGGTACTGGAGAACAACAAGCTGCCTCACCTCCCCCTTTCTGCCTGGGTGTCTATCTGGATGAGCTCAAAGAGATGAAACAACTTAGTGACCCGGGCAGCACTCTCACTGGGAGCTCAGCTCTGCACTGTCAGTTACCCAGTGAGCTCTGCACTGTCAGTCAGTTACCCTTCACTAGGAAGTCAGAGACTGAGAGTATCTATCTCTTCTTTTGTGGAGGCAAGAGCAGGGGATCAGAAAAATTAAATGTGTTCTGAAAGGTCACACAGAGATAAGTGCAGAAACGGGATTCGAACTCAGGTTAGGGTGACCCAACACCTCAGCTATCTCCACCACACCTGTGCCTACCATGCATGGTAGCTTGTGGGGGAGGGGGCAGATGGAATTCCTTCCCTTCTTCTTAAGTCCTGGACTCAGCAATAAGAGCTATTAAACACTCCTAAATTAAAAGAAAGAAAAAAGAAAGAAAAGAAAAGGAATAAAAGAAATGTAGAAAAGGGGGAGAAAGAGAAAACAAGAGAAGGCTTTGCTCCCATCAGGGGGGAAATCGGCGTCTCGTCGCCTAGCTCCATGCCCTGATTTATGATAAAAAATTTAGAGGAAATCATTTATATTTTAAAGGATCTAAATAGCTGCATGAAAGTTTTATCTAAAGTGCCACTGTATTTATAGGCAGTTCTTCCATGCTGGAGGTAATTAATAGATGTATAAACGCGGGGCTCCCGCCTCTCCCGCCCACCAGGCTGCCTGGTGCCTTGGTACTTGGGGACTCTGCACAAGAAGGAGCGACAGGAGAAAGAGATGCACACTGCAGCTCACTGTGCACTTCTGACACCCAGCGCCAACAAAGGGAAGCCTTTGTTAAGCCCCTAGGATTATCTGTGGTTATGTGTTAGAGGAGTGGACACAACTCTCTGCAGCTCCCTCCGCCTAATTTCTAATCCGTTGAAGGATTCTCCAAGAGAGGGTCCAAGAAGCCCGTCCTGAACTTGCACCAGAAGACTCCAGGAGCTTTCCAACTACTCGAGGCCCTGTTAAAAAAAAAGTTCTGGGCTGCCAGCCCCTACCTAACTTTCAAGAGGCCCATTACCTGCCCCACGCCCACTCCCCACCGGCACTCCGGTCCAAGGTGCCTGGCGTTTGTTTTGGAAACGTGAGCCAGTTGCAAGAGGCCCACAGCTCAGCTCTTTCTGCTTGCTTTAATTACGGCTGTGAAATATTGATGGTTTTGGCGCTGTTCTTGGCTGCCACACCTTAAGAGCTCAGAGAGAAGGCCAGGATGAACAGGTGAGGGGGGCCAGGTGGTTTTCCTTCAGACAGCCACGTAGACTTACAGAGGTGTCGCTGCCTGAGAGCGGCTCTCGGGTCCTCAATAATTGATGGCTCTCCTGAGTTTGAAAAGGAAAAGATGCACCAAACTTGAAACACCAACGGTGATTCATTCGCGGTTACACCTACACCTCAGTCATGGGAGGAAGATGTGTTCACAAGCTGGGGTGGGGAAAGAGACAAAGAAGAGATACCTTTTCCCTCTTTGTCCATTGGGTCCCTCCAGCTGCTCCGATTGAGCAGCTTGATCTACCAGGATATAAGGCCCAGAAATTTCCTCCAGCCAATCACAATCCTTTCTCTTCTTGGGACCCCAAGCACAGGCAGGCCTTCCCGGAGGAGGAGAAACTCCAGAAGTCTCTGCTAGTTTTCCTCCTGTGAGAACAACAGTTCATCTATTTCTATAACTCTTCGATCTTACTTTCTGAGCAGCATCGAAACCTCTGTATGCCTTCCCAAGTGTCTTTTAAAACCATTTTTAACTGATCCACACTAGATAGATGTATCTGTGAGAAGCAGGGCTTTTTCAACACACACACACACACACACACACACACACACACACATGATGTGTCCTGATTAGTTGATGGTAATTGGCATATTTGCTATCATTTCTTTATGTTGGGGATATTCAAATTCCTCTACTACTTTGACATTACAATTATCAGTCATGACAGTGGAATGGTTCAAAATTCAAACCCAGATCTGACGACAAACAGAAGGGGCTGGAGAGAAATACCACATTCTCAAGGGCTGTAAGTTCCCCCAATACATTACATTTCACATTTATAACCTCCTTTTCTCCAAAGAGCACATTATACATAGCCGGCCAGTTTCATTGCTGAAGGAAATGACTGCTTCATTCGTAAGTGGTAAGTGGTCCTAATCGGAGGGGCTTTGATGACAACAATGGGGGAGGGGGCATCTCTGTGGTGGAGAGTAGCCAAAGAGTTTCAGTGAGTCTGAGAAGCCTTCTCTCAGTTGCCAGACCTTTATGGGAAGAAGGCAGGCCAGGCGTTAGCACAGTACTACTCTCTAGGCAGAGACTGGTGAGTGCCGAGCCCCAGAGAAGAATGGCTTTACATCTCCAAGGATCAACAAGAAGGCTGCTACAGGCACAGCTGATGGAACAGCTGTTTCTGTTTTCTGGGTTTCAGAAAAAGACTGGTAGGGTGGCAGATTAAATACAACTTGCAAGCCAGGGCAAGCAATATATGCTTTACTCTAAACATTATGAAGATACGCATTTTTTTTATTTTTTATTTTTAAAGGTTTATTTTATTTATTTTATGTGTATGAGTACACTGTAGCTGTATGGATGGCTGTGAGCCATCATGTGTGTGGCTGCTTGGAATTGAACTCAGGACCTCTACGGGCCCCACTCGCTCCGGCCCCACTCTCTCTGGCGTAATTCTCTGTAGCTGTCTTCAGACACACCAGAAGAGGGCGTCAGATCTCATTACGGGTGGTTGTGAGCCACCATGTGGTTGCTGGGATCCGAACTCAGGACCTTCGGAAGAGCAGTCAGTGCTCTTACCCACTGAGCCATCTCGCCAGCCCAAGATACACATTTTATTAAAAGTCTCTCAAAGGGGCATAAAATGCAAAGCCAAGCAGGTGACAGGGGGGACTTCTCTCTGGCTGTTCCCTCCTTCTCAGATGTCTTCTCCAGCTGGCCCCAGTGTCACTTCCACATTTTCTTCCAATCCCCTTAAATGTCGCTTCCTCACTGATGGCTCCCAATAACCACCCTGTTTTAATTGCATCAACCTTTCCCCCAGATCTCTTCTGAAGCCCCCTTTTCAGGTTGATTTTCTCCACATTATTACCATTGTATACACCCTATAGCTATAGTTTACTCTCATACTAAGCTATTTTCTATCATCCTAATAAAATGTAAGCTTGGTGTGGACAAGAGCTAACTTTAATGAGTTCTGTATGCCTTCTGCTACTAACACTAGAGTTCAATACATACATACTGGGTACATGGATTAGCCTGGGCTACAATGTTTTGTCTGAGACAGGATATCATGTAGCCCAGGCTAGCCTCAAGTTTTCTAGCTGAGGGTGATATTGAAAATTAGATTCGCCCATCTCCTCCTACATGCTGAAATTACCAGTATTTACCACCACACCATTTTACACAGTGCTAGAGATTAAACCAAGGGTTTGGGTATCCCAGGCAAGTGCTTTCCCAATGAGCTACATCTTCAGCCCCTCCTTGAGTTTTGACAACATCTAATTCTCACGTATTCAGAGGGTCACTGCCTGTACTACTAGTGAAACACATATTTTGAAAACTTTAGTCCCATCCATAGTTCATCATCCATAGCTCCCCATGACTGACAGATTCTCATGTTGACAAAAGGTATCCAAGGTGGGCATCCAATGTGAACATTAAAATCAGCTCATACACTAGTTCTGGCTTCCTGCCCAGGCACCATGATATTTTTCCTGACCCTTCCGTATAAACCCTACGGCAGGCATGAAGGAACACCCCTGTGATCCCAGGATTTGGTAGGTATTGACAGGAGGATCACAAGTTCAAGACCAGCCTGTAGCCATAATGAGCCTATCTCCTCGTCATCCACATCTATCCTACATCCCGGTGAGTATTTTTCACTACCTGAAGAAAAAGTAACTTACTTTATTTAAGCTAACTTAATTCCTTTACTGGTTTACTTATATGCGTTTATATAGCATATAAACTCCACAAAGGCAGGCAGACTAGGCCAACACTATGTGTTCTGGAATATTCCATGCCTGATACATCAAAGGTGCTCAGTATGTGAACAACTGAATGAACAAAAATAAAGGCAGAGCCGCGTCATGACTGAACACCTGGAGGTGCTGATAGCACGGCTGAGGCCCTGAGTTCAATTCCTGGAAACTGTGTCTTTGTTTTTGCTTAAATAAAACAACACAATGATAATGACCAAAAAAAAAAAAAAAAGAAAGAACAGTGAGGTTAGGCATGGTGGCCACACCTGTAATCCTGGCACTCGAGAGGCAGGGCTATGTCGGGGAAAGTGGTTCTGAGTTTGACGTCAACCGACTGGTCTAGAGAGCAAGTTCTAGGACAGCCTGGACTATACAGAGAAACTTTGTCTCAAAACAGACAGACAAACAAACAGACAACAAAAAGCAGAAACAAAACAAAATAAACAACCAAACACCAATAAATAAATAAAAATAAATATCTGTGGCGTCACACATCTGCAATCACAACACTCTTACAATGAATTGAGGTGGGCAGGGATAGCAAGAGCTGTAAGACCCAGTAGCCTGAGATAGGCACTGCGGCAGTAAACAACATGCGAGACAGAGCAGTCTCATGTGGAAAGAGAGAAGTGAGCCCTTAAAGTTGTCCTCTGATTCCTGCACGTGTGCTGTAGCTCACGATATGCCTCGCACACAGACTGCCTGCTAGCTACATCCTTCACGTATGCACAGTATTAAAAATTAGATTAAAACTGACTTAAAGACAAATAAAGGGCTAAGTGAGTCAGATAAACTAGGATGGACCTGAACTGCGGAGTGCGGCGTGACTGGCGTTGCCCAGGAAACCCAATCCCAGACCCCTCCTCCCCTGTAGACCACATTGCCTTCCCGATGTATGTGGGAAAAGATAACACAGAAGAGCTGCAAGTTTTCTAAACCCAAATGAAAGGGGAAATGCTGAGCTCTTGTGGAGGAAAGAGGAAACGTGTCTGGGCTCGGGGACATCGCCGCTCTCATTGTTCGCCTGAGCCGCTGGGTCAAGAAAGCCGATTTCTGACATCATAAAACTGATTAAGATAAAAAGGGGAGGAAAAATTAAAAACTCGACACTGGCTATGACATGACTGTTCCATTGTACAATCTGATCGAGGAAATGTATCTAGGATTACCCAGACAGTCAATTATTCATGAGCTAAACGTCCAGGCATCAATTACCTGGCTTGATGCTCTTATTCATTAAAGAGATTGAACAGTCCAACTTAACAAAGCTGGAGGAAGTTGCTAAGTAACAGAAGTTACCTGACCAGCCTCGACCCTTCGGCCTCCACAATGTGAGTCTTTTCATGGCAACAGAGCACCCGGGGATCACCAGCACCGGGCGATCAAGTGGTAAACAGCACAAGGAGAGTTTCAGCCTTAGCAAAGAAAAGGAATCGGGTGTGAGTAAGGTGGGTTTGTGGAGAACAGAGGAACGTGTAGATATGAGCTAAGCCACCTTTGCGGTTTTTACAGTAGTATCAGGGATCAAGCCTGGAACCTTACAGATGCTAGGAAAGTGTTCTGCCACTGATCTCCATCCCTAGTCCAAACCAAGCCGCTTCTCAAAGAGGTATAAGATTATTTCACAAGATATTAATATTTTTAATAAATGCCAAGAATGCTTAGGTAGCAGGTAATTGAACAAAAGCCAAGCACAAGTATTAAGATTTCCCTGGGAAATACAGATTTGTGGATTTTCTTTTTTAGACATCTATCAGAGACTGAATCTTAAAATTACTCTAAAGGAAATTTGTAAATAGGATAATAGGATCCAGGAATTCAACTAGGTTCTCATTCATCTAGTATATTATGATCCAGCCTAATTTCTCCTCAACAAACAAACAAACAAACAAAAAACTTGCTCTGCTGTATATAAAACTGCATATAGACCTATTGACTACCATCTTCAATGTTCTCCTGTATACGTCTTGTATTGTATTCGGTTTGATTTTGTATTGTGTTATGTAGTGTTGTGTTGTGTTATGGTGTGTTGTTTTGAGACAGGATCTCCCTCTGTAGCCCTGACTGGCCTAGAACTATGTCAACCAGCTGATTTAAACTCCCAGAGATCACCAGCCTCAGCCTTCCAAGTGTTTGGATTACAGGCATGGTACACCAATTCTGCTGTCTGTGTTCCTTTTACCATCAGGAGGGAAAGAGCTGTGTGTATATTTTGATTTTTTTTTCACGAAGTCTTGGAAAGGGAGTTTGTGTTTTGAGCACTGGTGTACACAGCATTTAATCCAAATTTTTACCCCAAACTCTGGATGTTCACCACAGAGCTGGCACCAGACAGGGTAGGGTTGAAACAAATGGCTTTCAAAATGTGAATTATCTTGTCAAAATGTAGTGAGACTCTTCAGACAGTGAAATCAGAACATTAACCAAGGGCGGGAGCCCTCTAAACACAGGCGCACACCATGCGCACATGGTCCCATGGCCTCAGCTGGTCCTGGTCCTGGGTTTCAAGGAGCACAGGCTTTCCAAGGAGATAGACCTAGGTTTAAGCCCTAGCTCCACCCTTCCTAGCTATCTGGCCTCCAGGGGTCTCCCAGTTTGCATTTATAACAGAGTGTTACAAGGTTCCAATGAAACCATGGCCATACATGCCACGTGCTAACTGTGTAGTCAACGACAAGTAGTGACTGACAAGCTAGATAGCATCAATCCAGGAGCTGAGCATCTGTAGTGGGCAATTTGTAATGGAGGCATGCAAACTCCAGCATAAGGGAAACTCCCTTCCCTCTACACTTCCATATCCCGGTCTCAGTGGTCAGTGGAATTCCTTTCTTCCCCTATTTCCTGGCACCGGGGAAGGTCTGACTTGGGGTGATGTGACTTTTTCACGCGAGGTAAGATTGTTGCAAGTTTGATTACTCAGGTCTGTTCTGAGCTGACACAATTCAGCTCATTTATTTATTTACATATGGACCATTTTGGTAATCATTTAAATCCTGGGCACACACTAGGTGCTATGCACCATGTTAGGCATTGAGAATCAAGTAGATTACATACAGTTCCCATCTCCAGGGTGAGGAGGTGAGTATAGGATGCGCATTGTTAAAAATACTGTCACCATCCCTTCATGGGACTGACTTACTTGTATTATTTAGTTACCCATCTAACAGCCCCTTAGACAGATCTTCCTCAATGACCTTGCTAAAGAACACTGACCAGTGACCAGTCACATCACCTCACATTTCCTTCCTACATCTTCTTGTCCTGCTTGCACATGACATGACCATATCTTGCTCATCTCTGTAAACCTGGAATAAAGAACAAGGCCCAGCCTTCAGTAGGAGCACATGACATCTCCTTCAATAAACTAATGAATAAAATACCAGAAATCCTTGGTGATGCTCAGGAAGCAAAGAAGACATGCTCCATATCCTACCTGACATGGTTAAAGGTGTATTCTTGGAGGAGATGCCACTTGAGAGGATCCTTAAGGGAGGAGAGGGAGCTTGAGGGGCAAACGTGATGGGGATATTTCACACTGAGGGGACAGAGTGCACATGTGCGGGAGGAAATACAAAGGCGGCAGAACCAGTGAGCAGGAGACAACGAGAGTAGGAACTAAGCAGGGCTCACCTCACAAATACCTTGTATTTAATTCTAAGGGATCTGAATTCCATACTGTAGGCAAGAATGTATACTCCATTTACTAGCTTGCCAGTGCTAGCAAGAAACCTAGTCTCTGTCCTTAGGGAGCCTATATTCTTTTTAACAGAGAGGGAAGACATGACATAAACACATAATTATGCAATGTTTAACCGTTAAACAGAAGTAATCAAAGGCGTTACGATAAGCGTCACAGAGCAAGATGTGATAACAGGCCACAGCAGGAAGATCTAACCAAATCTACTGTTACAGAATATACATCATGCTCACAAGCTTGAGGTTGGAAAAACCAATTCCCTGGAAGTAACCTTAAACCACAAATACCAATCCAAAAAAAAAAAAAAAATCTCATATATGTGTCAATGAGTTTAGTGATGCATTCTGAGAAAAATATATTTGGCTTGATACTATTTATATAACATTTTAAAACTTACAAAATGCTATTGCATATGTCTAACTAACATAAGAGCAAGCAGAGGACTGATGGGTACTGTGGGCTAGAAGCTATGGCTCCCTTGGTTGGGAAGGTTGAAAAAAAATTCACCAGAGAAGATCCTATTTTCTTTCTTTTGTTTTTATTTTTTGTGTTCTTGTTTTTGTTTTTCAAGACACCGTTTCTTTGTGTAGCCCATGCTGTTCTGGAATTCACTGGGTAGATCAGGCTGGCCTCAAATTCCCAGAGATCCACCTGCCTCTACCTCCTGAGTGCTGGGATTTAAGGCATGCTCTACTATGCCTGACACTGTTTTACTTCTAATGTGGGGATAGATAAATGGATTTAGTCTTGGGGTGTTTTGGTTTGGTTTGGTTTGGTTGGTTCATTGGTTTTTGTATTTATTTATTTATTTATTTATTTATTTATTTATTTATTTAGACAGGGTCTCTATGTGTAGCATTGGCTGTCCTGGAACTCATTCTGTACATGAGGCTGGCCTCAAACTCATAGAGATCTGCCTGCCTCTGCCTCCCAAGTGCTGGATTAAAGGTGTGAGTCACTGCCGCCCAGCTTAGTCTTTTTTAAATATTGAACTTATTTTACTTTTTAAAAATCTGTAGTGCCAGGCATGGTGGTGCACACCTTTAATCTTAGCACTCTGGAGGCAGAAGCAGATAGATCTCTGTGAGTCTGAGGACAGCCTGGTCTGCACAGTGAGTGCTAGGGCCGCTAGGGTAGGTAGAGAGACCCTGTCTCAAACAACAATAAAATCTAGAGTGACCATTATTATTAATCATTATTATCATAAAAGAGACGTTAAGGAGGCAGAGGCAGGCAGATTTCTGAGTTCGAGGTCAGCCTGGTCTACAGAGTGAGTTCCAGGACAG
>NW_022196895.1:38414256-38418526 GCF_008632895.1 Mastomys coucha | reverse complement strand
GAGAAACCCTGTCTCGAAGAAAAAGAAAAGAAAAGAAAAGAAAAGAAAAGAAAAGAAAAGAAAAGAAAAGAAAAGAAAAAAAGGCAACTCAAAGAACAATCTAGTCAAGGCAGAGGAGCCTGGAACCTCAAATTCAAAGTCAAAGATGAGGTGCTAGTAAGAGAGCCCTCTAGTAGACAGGGAGGTTCAGGGAGATGGCTGATCTTTGCCCCTCATAAGTGGCTTGATAGCACCTCTCCAGGGGAATCTGGATTTACCTGAATACCCAAGGCCACAACCAAAGCTAAAGCTACACCCTGTTTCAGAGGAGAAGCAATGGACTCCATTGCTCCAGAATGCTTCCTCTTGAGTCCATGGTAGGTCTCTGTGGAGGTCCTTAAAATAGCCAGTGAGGAGTGATTGGACTGGCAGCCAGGTATTGATCCCTCAGCAGAGTGCGATCGGCTGTCGTCAGCCCGGAGCAATAGAGAGACCATATACCTCCCTCCTCAGCAGAGCACATTTCCCTAAATCCTTATCACAGACCCAGAACTAAAAGCCCTAACTAATTTGCTACCTCAGCATCACAATGTCTAATAATAATCTCTGATAAATGGAGACAAATGGCATTTGGAAGGCAGACAATGCTCTCTAGATTGACAGCCCAATCCTAGGAGACAGAAAGGCGTCAAGCCATCAGCTGAAGTGGAGGCTTTTTCTATGGGCCTATTCAGTTGCTAACTCCATCCATCCATCTGTCCATCTACTTACCCACCTATCCATCAATCAAAACACGGTTCAGCATCTGTCTGTGTCAGGTTCCATTCTAGGTTGTAGGATATGAAAATGACCAGGATTTTTCCCTAGAGAAGCATACAATTAATGTTGACCATGTAGCCAACTGGAAATAGCACCTGGCATAATATTTCTAAGGAATGATTCTTCCTCTAGTTTTGGTAGATCAAGTTAACTGACTGGCAAGGTCACATGGAAGGCTAGATCGTATTGTCTCAAAATGGCCAGTGAGTTTCTATAACCCTCAGTGTAACTTGTGTTCAATTGGTAAAGACCACCTGGAGCATTGTAAAAGGGCATGATCCTGAACATGCATTTAGGTAGTGCCAAAAGAAAAAAAAGAAAAAAAGGAGAAAGAAAAAAGAATGCAATTGATTAGTGATTACTATTATGCTCTAGGAATCAGTGAGCAGCTTCATGCATTTTCTTTGCTTGGCGTGGTGAAAAGTTCATAGTCTAGAAACATATGCTGACACACTGACTTTGCTTCTCTTAAAAGTAACTATGGGGGCTGATGAGATTGCTCAGCAGGCAAAAGCCACCAAGCCTGATGACCGGATGATTTGGAATTCACAGGGTAGAAGGGGAAAACTGATTCCCCAGAGCTGACCCCTGACCTCTGACCTCCACACAGGGTGTGTTATGAGTACACCTTACCCTTCTAAATAAATGAACAATATTTTTTTAAACTAATAAGTATGTTTAATGAAATTGCAAGATACCAAATTAATACATAACGCCACCCCACCTCCAGAGTAGGTGTGACTCCAGGTACAAACCACTATACCCAACTTGTTTGGCACATTTAAAAAACTTAAACATACACTGAACTTAACAATTCAACTTCTGGATACCTCCCTGAGATTAAAAAACAATGTCCACATAAAAGCTTGCTTGAAAATACTTTCAACAGTTTTACTCATTATGACCCACAAATGAGAAGGGATCTCCATCAGCTATTAAGCTGATAAATTATTGTATTGCACCGAGTATGATATCATCACAATACAGCCTTGTAAGGAATGGAAAGAATCAGGGCCTAGTTCTGTGGCAGCTAGGGCACGCACCACAAAGTCTGGGGATCAGAGTTCAACCCCTGGAACCCACATGGTGGAAGGAGAGAGCTGACCCTGTGGGTTGTCCTTTTATCTTCACATGCACACCATGACGGGCACACACACACACACACACACACACACACACACACACACACAAATAACTAAATGTCAAAATAAAAAGGGAAAGAATCAGATACAAAAGACCATGTATTTTATGAATCCATTTCTATAACAACTGTAAACTTTAGGTAGAATGGACTAACCCTATAGAAATAGTCAGCTCAGGGGTTGCCTGTGACTGGGGTGGGAGCAAAGATGAAAACGGAAAAAAGCAAGAGGGAGTCTTTCTGCTCTTGAAAATGTTATAAAGCTGAACTGTAGTAGTGGTTGTATATTCAGATAGCTGCTAAAATTCAAGGTTACAGTTGAAACGGGTAGGTTGTTGTGGTCTCTAAGTTAAACTTCAGCCTGGTGTATGGCTCAGTGGTAGGGTGTATGCTTAGCCTGTGCAAGGCCCTGGGTTCCATCCCCAACAACGATGTCTGAAAGCAAAACTTGCAGCGCTTGTGTCTGTGGAGTATCTGTCTCTGCCCACACCTTCAAAAGCTGCAAAAGCTCTCCTCTCACACTCTTGGAAAACCCTGGAGGAGTGTCAGAATGGATGGGCTAGCAAGAAGCTCTAACCTGGGAGCAGGGAATCTTATCTCATCAGAGAAAATATGGGCAGGAGCCCATTTAGAAAACCACCTATAAAATGATGAAGGCCTTAAATGTATGATCTAGGCATTCTTTATCCTCTTTCTCTCCTCCTCCTCTTTCTCTTCTTCCCCACGCTCCACCTTCCCCATCTCTTTCACTCCCTTCCTCTTCCCCTTATTTCCCTTCATTGCATATAATCTAAGATGGCTTCAAACTATGACCTTGAACCTCTTACCTCCCTGCCCCTATGTCCTGAGTGCTGGGATTACAGGCTTGTACTACCACACTCGGTTTATGAAATGCTGGAATACATCCTACCCTTCTAAATAAATGCTTTAACAATATTTTTTAAGTAATTATGCTCTCAGGAAAGTAAGCCACTCTCTTTCCCTTGCCTCTTCTTTCACTACAGAACAATGATATCTGTTCTGCACTGCTCCCTCCCAAACCTGGCCAGTATGCAGTGTGACAACAGTAGGAGACAGTATTTACAAACTGTAAATCAAACTGCCTAAAAGAGAATTTTCCCCAACAAAATACTTTATTGATCATTTGGGAATTTCATACAATGCAGCCTGATAAGACTCGCTTCCCCTTCCAACCAGATCAATCCCCTTTGTGCTCCTCCCCCCACCCTACCCCCCAAACCCACCAAGTTCAATTTGTGTTACTCACATACCCATTGGAGAATGGACAAAATCCCACTTAAAGAAAATTGAGTCCTTCCCCACCCCACCCCCACCCCCATCAGAAGGCATCCACTGTGAAGAGCTACACTCCAGCATCTTTAGCACAACATTTTGGGACTTTCTTCAATAGCTCTCTGGTTGGATTCTTTCTTTCTCTTTTTTTTCTTTCTTTTTCTTTCTTCCTTCCTGCCTTCCTTTCTACCTTCCTTCCTTCCTTTTTTCATTTCTTTCTTTCTTTTGTTTTTTGTTTGTTTGTTTGTTGTTTTTCGAGACAGAGTTTCTCTGTGTAGCCCTGGCTGTCCTAGAACTCGCTCTGTAGACCAGGCTGGCCTCAAACTAAGAAATCCTCCTGCCTCTGCCTCCCAAGTGTTTGGATTAAAGCCATATACCACCACTGTCCGGCTCTTTCTTTCTTTCTCTCTTTCTTTCTTTCTTTCTTTCTTTCTTTCTTTCTTTCTTTCTCCTTTACTCCTTTCTTTTAAAAAGAATGTTATCATTATACTGTAGGTCAGTACTGGACTGGCTAATCATAAGAAGTTGAGGGGATCAGTCAGTTTATTTTCCGTCATTGAGACTTCTTCCCCTGTTTTGTCTATATCAGTGAGGGGCACTTACATAAGATAGGTCTTAAAACTGTTTTATTTGCTTTTATTCGTTTTTTTCGTGCGGTGGAGAAAGTGGGCATGGAGGTCAGAGGTGTGGGCTCCAGGGATTGAGCTCAAAGCCTTAGACTTCATAGAAAGTGCCTACTGAGTCATCTTGCTGACCTAGTGTAGACTGCTAAAAAACAAAAAACAAGCAAACAAAAAAACCAGTCAGTGGACATTCAGAATAGCTGCAACTGTAAGTTCCTCAAATGTGAGAGGAACAGAATTCTCCTAAGAACCCAGTTCAAAATAGGATGAGGTTGGGCATGATGGAACACAGTCCTCTGGAGGCTGAGATCAGAGGATTCTTCAGAGTTCAGGACCAGCCTGGGCTACATAGTGAAGCTACAAATTCAGGACCAGCCTGGGCTATACAGTGAATACCAGACCAGTCAGAACTACA
>NW_022196895.1:38412562-38414246 GCF_008632895.1 Mastomys coucha | reverse complement strand
CCCCCCCCGTCTAAAAGCAAAACCATGAAACAAAACAAATAGGCAAAAGATAAGCTGGGCATCTTATGACTTAGGGGAGTCCTGGGGTGGGTGAGTGAGTCTTGTCTCTTCTTGGGCATCAGGACCTCTTTTGTCCCTTACAACTCGACAATTCTCCCACAGCTATACTTGTCTGAGATGCTAATGCCAATGCCAATGAAGAAGGAACCATAGATGTCACCAACACTTCTCCCTGCCTTCCCTCCCACAGTCCTGTGAGGGTAGGAACTATTACTGCCTTCATTTAAGAGGCCACATTCACCATGATGGTGAGGACCGTCCAAGAGCAAGGCCTGTTGAGGTCTCCACAAATTATACCACCGTGCTCCTCAAGGTCTCCAGGGAGGTGAACCATCCACCCAAGAAAGATTGCTTCACACCCCCTTCTCGAAAGGATTTGACAGCCTTCTGTACCTGTGGTTGGAATTCTATGACTCTAATTCCTCAACTCCAACAGGAAGGACCATTCCTTTAGAAGACCTTAGTTCTGTTATTCATAATTTAAAAAGAAAACACTAATGCTAATTAGAATTCTAATTAGAATTACTAAATTCTAACAAAGCAGTGAAAATAAAAAATTTTCCCATTTCACTCTCATCACCTATTTCTCTTCCCAGAACTCGTAAAATTTCCATTTTCTAATATCGCATTTTACAGAGCCCTCGTCCATAATGTAGACCACATCCTTTTAGCATTTATATCCTAGCAGGTAAATAACATTAATTTAAAGAAGTTCCCATCATAAGCTTCTTAAGAACCAGCTAAAGTCTATAAATAGAGCAAACGCTTGGGCTTGTCTAGACCACCAAAAGGAACTGTTCTGCCTTAGAACACTGGGGGTTGGGGGTAGGTGGGATTGTTGAATTGACATCACATCCATGGTTTCAGAATATCACATTGTAACTTGACCTTTTGCGGGGAAGAGCTAGGAGTCTCATAGCCCGGGCTGGTTTTGAATTTGCTGGGTAGCTGAGAGTGACCCCGAACTTCTGATGCTCTGCTCTGCTTCCTAGGTGGAAATGTTTGTCTGCGTACTTGGTTTGGCAACTTCCTATTTTCAGCTGTGCACCTTGCCCTCCAAGTGATCCCAGGGGGTTTCAGATGGACAGGAGAGCCCGGCAGAGCACAGGCATCCACTGTCCAATTCAGCTCAAGCTGAGTGGGAACGTTACAGATGGGTTTTGCCTACATTCGCAGGAAAACAATTAGTGGCAAATCATAAGGTTGTTTAGGAGGGGAAAATGGATGCGCAAAGTGTTAGTGATAGCTGCCACCCCTAGTGATGGCAGGGGTGACCATGGGCATGCCACCTCAGCCCATAGGGCTCTTGCTTACTCTTTTAGTAGCCTCTTGTATTCCATTGTAAAAATATGTCTCCACGTCTAGGTTTCTTTTATTTTAATCCTGTGTTGTTGGTATTCTGTATGGGTGCCTGTATAAGCAAAAAAAAAGTATGTGTGTGTGTGTGTGTGTGTGTATGTGTGTGTGTCCACGCACGCATGCATAACTCTAGCAATGGCTAGAGTAGGTTACTCCAGGACAAGTGTCAGTCAATGACATCAAAAATAAGAATAAGACTTAGGACGAACAACAATATGAACTAACTAGTACCCTCAGAGCTCCCAGGGACTAAACCACCAATCAA
>NW_022196895.1:38395722-38412412 GCF_008632895.1 Mastomys coucha | reverse complement strand
GAAACTGGGAAAGGAGAAATCATATGACATGTAATAAAGAAAATATCTAATAAAAAAATAAGAATAAGAAAAAAATGTAGATGGCTTCTAGACATACCAAGCTGCCCAGGCCAGGAACCATCCTTTGGATACTCAAGATCAGTAAGGCACTGAGCCGTGGGGGCCTGAGCCACTCACCGTGTGTCAGACTCTGTATTACAGCACCCACCCTTCCTCTTTCCTGCCGCCTTGTTTGAGAGATTTCTTAGTGTACCGGAGAGTGGGGATGGCTGCTTGTACTTGTCCTCCCAAATTATGGAGTCCTCGTCTCCTCCTGAGTGTGTAGTTTGCCTGGGCTGGGAGAGGAAAGGAGAGGGAAGTCTGACTTTGCCAAATCCCACACTGTGCTTTTAGACTAAATAGAATTTCAAACACACTCAGACATCTACAGGGTGCAATGAACCTCAAATGCCCAGTACCAGGGATCTCCATTACATGCAGAACACCGTAGCAGTTCTGGCCACCGAGACCCAAAAGGTCTCTTGTGTTATTTTGTTTGTTTATTTGCTCGTTTATTATTTTATGTGCATGGGTGTTTTGCCTGCATATGTGACTGTGCACCATCTTCATCCAGTGCCTGAAGAGGCGACAGTGGGGCAACAGATCCTCTGGAGCTGGAGTTGAAGACAGTTAGCCACCATATGGGTACTAGGAACCTCAGCTAGTGCAGCGAGTGCTCTTCCCTGCTGAGCCATCTCTCCATCCCTCCTGTGTTACTTCAAAGCAAATATCCATTACATCACTCCCATAATAGTATTGGAATGCATCTCTCCAAAATGAAAAGCTCTTCAAGACAATCACAAAATGTATCGTGTACAAATATTGTGTCAATAATTTCATAGTTATCTAATTTCTATTAATTTTTAACCAACAGGATGGCCAGAAAACTTGAAAACAAGAGCCAACAGTTTGCCAGTGTGACAGTTTGTGACATGACCGTGCCCTGTTTTGCTTGGGACTTTGATAACAGTATATAAAAATGTTGGTCGCAGACTGGTGTCTCAGAACAAAGCAAGGATCCAAACCCAATTTACGGGTCAAGGAAAGCTCTCCCGAGGAAGGAACACAAGGGCTGATATCTGAAAGGTGTGTAAGGAAGATGGTTGAGGTAGAGAGAACTTCCATGACTTGACAGAGCAGCAGTGAGGGAGGGGGTCAGAACAACAGAGATCAGGAAGACATCAGGAACACCAGGGGTCTTTGTGGACACTATTTTCTTCTCTGAGCAGGCATCAAAATCGAAGTGTTGAGTGGCTTTTAAAAACTTAACGTTACATCATAAACATCTTGGGGTCACATGCTCTCGCAAACTTAGTTCTAATGGATGCGTGTGACACCATTATATAGTGCAGTATGCCTCATGCAGGCAGCCTCCTGTCTTCTCCATGCACTTGTCTTTGTCATAGTAAGATGACTGAAGAGAAAAACGCTTGTCATTCAGCCTCTGAGCTCTTCAGCGTCGTTTGATTTTCATAAACTACTTGGTCATAACTTCTTGGCCTGTGGGTATGAACATTTTAAAAGCTTTCTTGCTCTTTCTTATGAATTGGAAAATCATTATTGAAAAGCTATTGATAGACCCGGTATGGAGGTGGACATCTTTAATCACAGCACTGGGGAGGCAGGGCAAGAAGACTGATGAAAATTGGAGGCCAGCCTGGCTACACAGGGAGTTCCAGACTGCACAGTGAGATTCCATCTCAGGAAACAGAGGAGGGGGAGGAGAGCAGAGATTCTAGACTCTCAGAACATATATATGTATATATACATATATATGTACATGTATATATACATATATATACATACACATACATATACACATATACTATACAATTTTATTTTATGTGCATTGGTATGAGGGTGTGAGATCCCTTGGAACTAAAGTTACAGACAGTTGTGAGTGAACATGTGAGTGCTGGGAACTGAAGAGTAGACAGTGCTTTGAACTGAGCCATCTCTCCAGCCCCCAAGAGAGTATTTTCAAGGGTATGGGTATAAGAAAGTCATTTGATTTCACTATTTTCTGGTGGTTGGAAGAAGACAGTCTCCGAGTGCATAGGGATAGCTCATTGAGACCAAACAGCAGAAGTCATATATCAAGCAGGATTCCAGTAAGTGCTCAGCTGCTCATCCACGGTATAGATCTCTCTCGCAGCAAACATTTAGGGGCCATATAACTCAGGAGTCACTGTTGAAACCGATCAATGGGTCCTGCGCAGGATAAGAAGCTTCACCCACAATTGAGAGCTGGGGAATCAGCTCTCCTGACTGAACAACCAGGATTGTGAATGGCAAATCGCCATTGAGGCCTCAGTGGGAGGCAGTGCTTTCCCTCCTAAGCCCAGCCCTGAAGCAGCAGCGGAAAGGGAAGCCTTGTGGCTTTGTGGTTTCATCAGAGGACTGGACCATTAGAACTTCCATTTCTCTTTTGGGCTCCACCACTGACTTCTCTGATGGTCTGGGTACTGTCTCCTTTTCTTAGCAGTAAGATGCAGACAACAGTGTTCGCTCTTCCTCATAAAGAATATCCCCCCAAGTATTTGGGGGCCTTGAGGAAACCTAGATATCCATAAAAGGAAGTTTGTTGCCCCAATACGGTGGGCGTTGTATGAGTGCTTTTGTTAGGTAGGTTCCTTACTATCAAAAAACAAACAAACAAGCAAACAAAAAACAACAACAAAAACCTACACTTACTGGATCTGTAGAGAGAGAAATCAAAGGAAGTATCCAGAGGAGAAAAGAGAAAAGCAGCACTTGGTTTTGCTTTGTCTCCAGAATGAACAAGTAAGCAAACAGATAGATATTTAGATCTGATACCCAATCAGGTGTGATGGTTCATACCTGAAATCCTAGCATGTAGAAAGCCAGCTTGGAGTGAGTTCCAGGGGAGCCTGATATATAGTGAGACTTTGCCTAAAACAACAACAACAAAAAAATCCTGATGCTCACTGGACATGCAAAAACAATACAGGAGAGATGGTTTTGAAACTGTAAGCACGTATACTTAATCTCCTAAAAATAGAAAAGAAGCAAGTGGCACACACATACAAAATGTTGACATACTCTATGGACTTTTTTCTTCTCTCTTTCATTCATTCTGGTTTTTTTTTTTTTTTTTTTTTTTTTTTTTTTTTTTTTTTAGATTTATTTATACTATTTATGTGTATAGGTACTTTGCCTGCATGTCCTTCTGTGCACCACATGCCTGCTTGGTTCACAGTGAGGTGGTGAGCCTCTATGTGGGTGCTGGGAATCGAACTCAGATCTTTCTAAACAAGTGCACGAAACCACTGAGCCAACTTTCCAGTCCTCACTTTTTGTTTCTTTGTTCCTTTCCTTCTAGTCTATCTCTGTTTTCTGACTTTTCTACAATAAACATAAATTACTTGAGTGCTAAAAATTATTTTAAAGTAAGTGATGAATATTTCAGAAGACAATGATCTTCGCGAATCTAAATAGTCAACCGGGAAGCTATTATATCTCTATGGACAGCATCCAAAATTGAGTAATATGAAATATTTGTTTTCACTGGAAAGACGTTGGTAAATCAAAGGCAGCTGACATTTCCTGACAAGCAGGAGATGTATTTGAGGACTTGACTGGGACTGGTTATTGACTTCAAAAGTTAGAAACTCTGTCTATAACTGTGTCACAGGTCAGAGTCTCTTTTTTTGAAAGATGGTGCAAATCCAAGTTCCAATCATAGAGCTGATTACAAAAAGGAGTGGCGTCTAAACACCCATTGCTTCTTCTTTTCCTTCCTTCCTTCCTTTTTTCTTTCTTTCTTTCTTTCTCTCTTTCTTTCCTTTTGTTTTGTTTTTGTTTTTGTTTTTTGCTTTTGTTTTGTGAGACAGGGTTTCTCTGTGTAACCCTGGCTGTCCTGGAACTCACTCTGTAGACCAAGTTGACCTCAAACCCAAGGAGATCTGCCTACCTCTGCCTCCTGAAAGCTGGGATTAAAGGTGTACGCCCCTATCACCGGCCATTTGATTCTTTACTTTTGAAAGCATCCAACAACTGAGCACATAGCACCAGAGAATCTTATAGAAGCCAGAAGACTCAGGCCACAACACGCACGCCTGTAACAAGTTAAGGACGAGCCTTCTGTAACCAATGGGCATGACAGTAAGAAGCCTGTACCCGATGGATTTTTTTTTTTTTTTGATGGGATCTCACTTGTGTTGGCCTCAACCTCTCCATCCTCCTGACTGCCTCTGCTGACTGGGAGCTGGGGTTGCACGTGTTGCCATCACCCCTCATTTGCCTCTTAGGAAGAACTTTCTTGTGCTAGTTAGTCTTAAGAAGTCAAATGCAGTTCTAAGAGGATAGAATGAACGTTGATTTTCTTGTGACTATCATCTAACTCCTCTTCTACTGACACATGCCCCAACTGTGCCTTGGAGAAGCAGCCCTGTGCGAATACAGATGGTGTTGGTGGGTATAGTCATTTCAATAAGAGATGTCCCTCATAGGCTTATGTATTTGAACACACGGTTCCTCCTTGTAGATCAGTGGTTCTCAACCTTCCTAAGGCTGTGACCCTTTAATATAGTTCCTCCTGTGTGGGTGAGCTTTAATCATAAAATTATTCTTGTTGCTACTTCATAACTGTAGTGTTGCTACTGTTATGAATCGTAATAAATAATCTAATGATCGTAGGTGACCCCTGGGGGAGGTCATCCACCCCGCAAGGGGTCACAGCCCACATGTTGAGAACCACTGTTGTAGGTTCTGTTTGGGAAGGTGATGGAAGGAGGCGAAGCCTTCCTTGCTGGAAGAAATTCACCACTGGGGGTAAGCTTTGAGGATTTGTAGTCTTGCCTTGCTTCCTGTTTTTTCTCTTGCTCTGTTTCCTGTGTGTGAATAACAATGTTATCACCTAGCTTCCTGTTTCTACCTCCAATCACCATGTTGTCCCCACCACAATTCCCCTGTCCTCCAAGAACCATAAGCTAACATAACTCCCCTTTCTTTAAGTTACTTTTAGCCACAGTACTTATCACAGCAACGGAGAAGGAACTGATACAGCGGGGCTCTCACACAGAAGTCTTGTGTTTCTCTGGTTGATGGGCTGATAAAGGCCAACCTGTGTTCTCTACGTGGCACAGAATCTTGAAGAGCCTGTCAGAGCTGAGAACTTCATTCTCCGCAATGAAGACAGTGATGTGTTGATCTGTTTCCTGCCTTTGCATGAGCTTCACAGCCTGTCACTCCGTATCACCCCTAAATTCTTGTTAACTGGGATTGGTCTCTGTTGCTCACAACCAATGCCCCAAAGGTCCCAAACACCAAATGAACCATTTCATATCCTCCAACTCTTTGCAAAGTCACAAGATGGTGTCAGACACAACATTTTCACAGAAAATGTGTGTCTGGAGCCTGAAAGGCTCAATTGTTCCTTGAAAAGAAAATAAATGCAAATCAACAAATGTGTGCTATGCAGAGAAGGTAGCACTAATCTACTCCTGAAAAAAAAAGAGAAAGGCTTTCTGAAGCATCCAATCAAATAATTGGTCATTTCAGCACCAGGACGTCGAGGCAGGAACATCTGGAGTTCAAGGTCACTGTCATCCCCAGAGAGAGTTCCAGGCCAACCTGCACTACAGGAACCTCTATCTCAAAGCAAAACCAACACCAAACACACAAATGTCAAACATCTAGAAGACACGACATGTCTTGATGATCTTGCACACAAAGAACTGCTGTTCTCAAGGCCAGACGACCCCATGGGTCAGTCACCCGAGGATGCAGATGAATGGATGAGAAATATTAAAAAGGCCCTGCTCTGAGAAAGTGAGGGACAGTTACAAAAGAAAGATCAAAGAGATGTATGCTGTAGCAAGGTAAGTTCAGAAGAGAGGACGTTAGAGAAGAGGCCCCAGTTTCAGATTAAGGCTCCAAAATTAGACTATATTATTACTTAAAATATAACCTTTGTGACAGAGAGGGACAGAACAGTAATCCCCAAGGCCTTGTTAGCAATAAAATATGGTTTAAAGTTTAACGTGGCTAGTAGACATAGCATTTATTCACAGCATACCACACGGGGACATGCTACAGCAGACCAGAATCTAGCACAGATTCTGGTGTTGGGGTTCCTGAGTTCAGTCTTGGCTAAGAGTGTACCTCTCACATATCACACCTCCCCCAGGCCCACCTTCTATAAAATCACTAATACAAAGCACTCGCTGAGAAGTACTGGGCCATCATTAAGATATGACATCCCCTCTCCTCGGGGGCATCTGCAGGGAAAAAACACATCCTAACAAATCCCCCTCTCTCTCTGCCTGAGCTCAGTTTTAAATCTTCTATTTTGTTTTTCAGCTTTTTAAAAAAGAATTATTTATTTATTCTATGTATGTGAGTTCACTGTAGCTTCAGACACACCAGAAGAGGGTATTGGATCTCATTCCAGATGGTTGTGAGCCACCATGTGGTTGCCAGGAATTGAACTCAGGACCTCTGGAAGAGTAGTCAGTGCTCTTAACCTCTGAGCCATCTCTCCAGTCCCCAACTTTTAAAAGAGTCTTGCTCTGTAGCCCTGACTGCCCTGGAACTCAGAGCTTCGCCTGCTTCCTGCCATCAGCGTGCTGAGAGTAAGTGTATGCTACCATGCCCAGCCCCAGGTCTGAATCTTAGCATAATGCACAATCTTATCTTTTAAAGATTCATCCTCGCTTTTATTTATATATTTATGTGCCTTTGTGTGTGTGCCTCATGTGTGCACATGCCTGCAGAAGCCAGAAAAGGGCGATGGATCCCTTGGAGCTCAATTACAGACCATTGTTAACTGCCTGCCATGGGCCCTAAGAACCAAACTTGAGTTCTCTGGAAGAGCAGCAAGTGTTCTTAACCACTGAGCCATTTCTACATAATTTTATATCAACATTTTATAACAAAAGTTCATCTACTCTCAGGAAAAATTCTTTACTACAATAACCTCTTAGAATAAAGTATAATGAACAAAACAGAGTCCCTACTCTATCATGGAAGCATTGATAATTGACTTTTTTTTCTTTAAGTGAAGAAGGGCGTTTCTCATTAAACCCTGGCTCACACAGTGGATGTTATCTAACACTGCCCTCCCACAATCCCTGCTTGCCCACTCTCTGCTCACACCTCCTTCTCCCCTCCCTATTCTTCTTGTTACTATCCCCATAGCATTGTCCCGGCTCCTGTGATGTCCCCTCCCAGGACTACCTTCAAGAGAGGGAAAACACACTCGCTATTGATTTCATCTCATATACATTTACACTGCTGGTTGGTGCTTTTATGTTTCAGAATCCAGGCTGAATATGTCATGTCATGATGTGTAGAAGACATCACAGAGTCAAAAAGAGAGAGAGGCCTGCAGAGAGAGCGCCCCTGGACTTTAATAGGAGATGAATATATTCAAAGGGAGAATTTTGCTTTCAGTGTATTTAATGCTGCTTGCCTGGAGTTCTGTCTCTGCAGGGGCTAACATCTGTGTAAAGGCAACCAGAAGGGGAAGTCTTGGCCAGGACCCTGCTGAGAACAAAGGCAGGACACTAAGAATGAAAGGGGCCCTAGTCCTTCAAAGCATCTCTTGCGTTCCCTTGTCTGTCTTGACACTTTACTACCTATGCCTACATCCCTGAGAAGGTCACATGGGCCATCCTCCTGAAAGTCTATGAATTTGATATAAATGGTCTTATATTCTTTCCATCCTATCACCACTTGCTTGTTTTGATGAATACTCTGTTTTTGAGATTTATCCAAACAGGACTCTGTACTTGATTCACTATAACGGCTATGCAGAACTTCATTGTGTGTGGTGTTGTTGTATTTCTTTTTTTTTTTCTTTTTTTTTTTTTAAAGATTTATCTATTTATCATATGTAAATACATTGTAACTGTCTTCAGACACTCGGGAAGAGGGTGTCAGGTCTCCTTACAGATGGTTGTGAGCCACCATGTGGCTGCTGGGAATTGAACTCAGGACCTTTGGAAGAGCAGTCAGTGCTCTTACCCGCTGAGCCATCTCACCAGTCCTGTGTTTCCTTTTTCTTCTTTTTCTTTCTTTCTTTCTTTCTTTCTTTTTTTTTTCTGAGACAGGGTTTCTCTGTGTAGCCCTGGCTGTCCTGGAACTCACCCTGTAGACCAGGCTGGCCTCGAACTCAGAAATCTGCCTGCCTCTGCCCCCCAAGTGCTGGAATTAAATGTGTGCACCACCACCATCCGGCATGTTGTATTTCTTAAGTTGAACCGCGAGTTCTCTGATAACTGTCATGTTCTTTTCTGAACTCTCTAGGAAGTCTAAATATTCTATAGTTTTCAAAAACAAGGCAGTTGCTGCTCTTTATGTTTCTCTGGATAGCACGATGCTTCTTGCAACCATATTCTCGCTGTCCTGGGAGACAGTGGAGTGAATCATTCTACATTTGCATCTTTCTGGTCTCCTGGCTCTGAAAGCTTAGCAGGCAATAGTTTTTTAATAATAGCTAGTTGTATTTATTGAACCTTATACTGTGCCAGGCACGATGCCCAGTGCCTGAGAGGGCTCATTTAATCCCAATAACAGTCCTACTGTAGGAGAGTGCTGTCATTATCCTGCATTTATCCTTAGCCAACAGGTTCAAAATTGGAAGAGGTGGTAGGCATCCCGTGTCTAGAAGAAGCAGAGCCAGAAATGGCCAGTATGCCTCCAGGATGTGTATCCTCAGCACCTGCCATTGCTTCCTCCTTGGGAGCAGGGGTGATGTCTCCGGCTTGCTGTGGATGTCTAGACTGCCTCTCTCAGCCAACAACAGTAGGAACCCTGGGGTCATAGTCTCCAGTACAGTCTAAGTGGAGATAGTGGCTTAAGATGATTTTGTCTAAAATAATTTAGACGGCCAGGCCGTGGTGGCACACATCTTTAATCCCAGCACTTTGGAGGCAGAGGCAGGCGGATTTCTGGATTTGAGGCCAGCCTGGTCTACAGAGTAAGTTCCAGGACAGCCAGGGCTACACAGAGAAACCCTGTCTCGAAAAATAAATAAATAAATAAAAATTAAAAAGAAATTTAGACGATCACCTTTCACCCCACTGGAAGAAATGTTCACCAGTTGTGTGTCCCTTTAGCTAAGGCTGGCCAGGGTTCATGACCTGTGCCAGAGTTTGGCCCAAGAGCTTTGGAGCAGGACCTAAGAGTTCTTCTCTCCAGATGAGGTTACACTGAAATTCCTTGCCATCCTCTCCTTCTTCCTCGTACCTCCTTCCTTCCTCTTCTTTTTGTTAAAAAGACTTATTCTTATTTTCTGTGTCTGGATGCCTTGCCAGCATGCATCTCTGTGTACCACGAGTATGCAGTACCCACAGAAGCCAGACGCCAACTTAAGATCCCCTGAAACAAGTTGTGGTAGGGTTGTTACCAGGGTTAGGAATTAGACCCAGGCCCTCTGGAAGAGCAGCCAGTGCTCTTAATTGCTGAGCCATCTTTCCAGGCAGGCTTCTTTCTGTCTTTAAAGACTAGGAAGCATTTGCGTGAGTCAGTGTAAGGATTAAAATACAACTTCGTAATTGATTTTTTGTTTGTTTGTTTGTTTATTTCGAGATAGGGTTTCTCTGTGTAGCCCTGACTGTTCTGGAACTTACTCTGTAGACCAGGCTGGTCTCAAACTCAGAAATCCACCTGCCTCTGCCTCCCAAGGGCTGGGATTAAAGGCAAGTGCCACCACTGCCCTGCTCTTTTTTCTTTTTTTTTTCTTTTTCCTTTTCTTCTTCCCTTCCTTCCTTCCTTCCTTCCTTCCTTCCTTCCTTCCTTCCTTCCTTCCTTCCTTTCTTTCTTTCTTTTTCTTTTTTTGAGACAGGGTTTTTCTCTGTATAGCCCTGGCTGTCCTGTAACTCACTCTGTAGACCAGGCTGGCCTCAAACTCAGAAATCCGCCTGCCTCTGCCTCCCACGTGCTGGGATTAAAGGCATATGCTACCACTGCTCGGCACTGTTCGGCTCTTGTAATTGCATTTTAATGTTTTATTTTACAATATTTTAGGAGTAGCCTGAACTTGTAAAAAGCCTTAAGTGTATGTGTGCCTATGTGTGTGTGCCTATGTGTATGCCCTTCCTAAAAGCTCGGAGCCTTCCCTAGATCCAATGAAGCCGGACGGTGGTGGCGCATGCCTTTAATCCCAGCACTTGGGAGCCAGAGGCAGGCGGATTTCTGAGTTCGAGGCCAGCCTGGTCTACAGAGTGAGCTCCAGGACAGCCAGGGCTACACAGAGAAAACCTGTCTCAAAAAAACAAAAAAACAAAAAAACAAAAACAAACAAACAAAACAAAACAAACAAACAAAAACCCTACAATGAATCCCTATGATACCATGTAGAATGTAACAGCCAAACAAAATAAAGACTCCTGGGTGCCCCCAAAATTCACTACCTGCAGAAGATCTCATAAATGGCACATAAAAGGTATGTTTTTATCATCCTATTGTATGTCCAAATTGAATTAACCATGTCTGAGAACTGCTCTTCCAGAACCACGTTCACAGGTGCCACCTTTATCCCCCCCTACCCCCAAGCCCAGGCCAGCACCATACATCTATTAATCCTCTTCCAAGGCTACACTACCAAAACCCAAGCCTGGGGTGAGAACAGAAATAAAACTTTATGCCTCTGAGGAGTCTTCTTAACCATCAATCAGAGATGACTGCTTCCCAGCCAGGACTCTGATGTGCTATTTTAATAATTCCAAGTGTTCCGAGGATCGCTCCTCTGACTGCAGACCCTTGCGACAAAACCTGGGTGAATTATGAGACAATTTCATGCTGTTTTGCAGAGTGATTAAAACAAGTGGCCATGAATGATAGGGTATGTTATACGGAGATGGAGCCTTTCAGTTATAAAAGATGTATCAATCAGGGGAAAGCAAACACAAATTAAAGTTTGATGAGCAATTGGGTATTAATCGGTGCTAACTCTGCTTTTTATGTCCCTGTGATATGGAGCTGATCATAAACACGGTAAGCGATACTAATAATGTATACTCACTTCAATACAGCTTTATAGCTTCATTTATTAAAGAGGCCAATATTGAGATTGAGTTGTGAGTGTTCTGGTGAATTTCATTCTGCTGTCTACTTTATCCGGCTCCTGGGTGCAGATGCCCAGACACAGCTCACAGGGTAGGTTGCAGTTGCTTAGACGCGTAAGTTATCCCCTCATTTTAGTCCTACATCAATTCTACATTATAGTGAAGACAAACTTAACAGAAAACCTGGAGCCTTATACTTTTTAAAAAATAAGTTTCCTCATGAGTTACTGCTGTTAGGCAGTGATGTCAAAGGAACTTCGGCAGGACGTCATTGAATTAGACGATGAATAGACGTTGTAGTGGCATAGTTCTATAAACAACTAATATATTTTATTTTAAATGTAACAAACACATTTCATCTCAAATACGAAAATGAGGTTTTTTTCCCCCTAATCCCCAAAATACAAAGACGATATTGACACGTGATCACAGGTAAAAGAAAGAAAACAATTTTTTTTTCTTTAAAAGCCAAGCGCTTGGGAGTTGGAGGTCAAATGGTCAGGAATTCAAGGTCATCCTCAGGTACATAAAATGAAGGACATAAACAAAGCCATTAATAAATAAATGAATAAATAAGTAAATTTTATGTTAAAGTGAGAGTTTCCTGGAAACAAATTTTATTTATTTATTTTTGTTTTTTGTTTTTGTTTTTCTTCTTTTTTTTTTTAATTTATTTTTATTTATGTGAGTACACTGTAGTTGTCTTCAAACACACCAGAAGAGGGCATCAGATCTCACTACAGATGGTTGTAAGCCACCATATGGTTGCTGGGAATTGAACTCAGGACCTCTGGAAGAGCAGTCAATGCTCTTAACTGCTGAGCCATCTTTCCAGCCCCTGTTTTTGTTTTTCGAGACAGGGTTTCTCTGTATAGCCCTGGCTGTCCTGGAACTCACTCTGTCGACCAGGTTGGCCTCGAACTTAAAAATCCGCCTGCCTCTGCCTCCCAAGTGCTGGGATTAAAGGTGTGTCCCACCACTGTTTGGCTGGAAATAAATTTTATAAAGTCATCTTTTTAAAAAAGTCCACTTGTGCAGTGAGGTGACTCAGTGGATAGCGGAGAACGTCGCTTCCTTTCAGACCTAAGGATCTTACTTTGATCTCTGAGTCTCAGGTGACAGAAGGTGTAGGTTGTCCTCTGGCTTCCACACACCTGCTATGACACATATGTGCACTTGGGTGTGTGCACACATACACATATACACATGCCTAAATAAATAAAATGTAATAAAATTGTAAATCAATTTATATAATTGTCAAATACTTCGACTATCTGCATTCATATCCCTGGTTCCATGAGTTAATCTCTGTGTTTTTCATCAGAATGGGTAAAAACTGCAAATGTATATATCTGTGAAATGCATATAATCATATGTAGCTTAAGGATTATTGTAAACTAAAAGGTGCATTTTTTTCTTAAAAGCATTCTTGAAAACCATTGTTTAACATGTTTTAAACAGCTATTTGGGGCATGTCAATAATGGTTATGGCAAGTGAGGTCTATTCGGTTATGTGTCATCCCGTAGGGACTGAAGGTGCTCCAACACTGAGGTACATCTTCAGCTTGTTCTAGAATCTATTAAATTGATCAGCTATTGCTAGCCTGGTCTATCTGACACTAATACTTTACACTAATATTTGGCATTGTTAACTTGGGAGAAAACTCCAGAAGCCAGCATAATAGCATGCCCCCCCCACCCATACCCACACCCACACCCACACCTTCTCTCACACACATACCCCAGGTAGTCTCTCTCTGCTCAAAGGTTCCAATACTCTCAGGGGCTGTTGAGATGGCTCAGCGGGTAAGAGTACCGACTGCTCTTCTGAAGGTCCTGAGTTCAAATCCCAGCAACCACATGGTGGCTCACAACCACCTGTAATGAGATCTGACGCTCACTTCTGGTGTGTCTGAAGACAGCTACAGTGTACTTATTTGTAATAATAAATAAATCTTTGGGCAGGAGTGAGCAGGGTCTACGGGAGCGAGCGGGGCCGACCGGAGCGAGTGTGGTTGATCAGAGTGAGCAGAGGTCCTAAAAGTCAGTTCCCAACAACCACATGAAGGTTCACAACTATCTGTACACTATATGTACTCATATGCATAAAATAAATAAATAAATAAATCTTCCATTACTCAGAATTTTATCCCAAGCTCCCTGGGACTCATCCTCGGGCTAACGCAAAGGACCAGCTTCGGCAGAACAAATCTACTAGCTATGGGGTTTGTTTCTAAACTCGACGCAGTTGACTGTCAGGGGGTAAAGTACAGCCCAGCTTTAGAGTGAGGCTGAAGTTTCCCAAGGTTCTTGAAAGACCAAAAAGAAACCATGCTGTGGCTGCCAGGAGACGGGGTAGGAGGGATGAGATCTTCCGTTGAGAGCACCAGAAGCAAACAAACGCTGCTGTACACTTCTTATCCCTGGAGAGCATCTGTTCATCAGGCTAGTGCTTCGGGAAGCAAGTATTTCACTGGGCTATTTGCCTCAGAAACTGTGCTTTTATGGCCTATTCATTAACAGGAACAGCTTATTTATATGAGACATATTTTAACAGACGGAAGGCCGAGCAACTAGAAAAGACAAAGGCTGTGCTTTAAGAGGATCACGTCAGAGGAGGCCCTTTGCAGGCAAGGAGAAGGGCGTGGCTTAGTGGGTCAGGAGGACTGGAGTGGGGACGGGCTGCGAGGGAGCTTTGGGTTTTGGATCTGTTTGGTTAATACAAAGGATTGCTCTCTGAGTGTAGTGGCTGTGACCCCATCGCTCAGAAAACTGGGACAGGAAGACCACCTGGGCTATGTAGAAAGATCTTGTCTCAAAAGTAAAATAAAAAAAAAAAAAAATTACCAGACAGTGTTGACCCATGCCTTCAATCTCAGCACTCAGGGGCAGAGGGAGGAAGATCTCTGAGTTGGACTACAGAGTAAGGTCTAGGATAGCCCAGGCTATACAGAGAAAACTTGTCTCAAAGAAAGAAAAAATAAAATTAAATTAAAAAAATAAATTAAACTTTTAAAAAGGGGAAACATATTGTCAAAGAGATGCCTTGTGATAAAAGGACCTTAGAAAAACCAATGTCATGTATTGCCAGTCAATGACACAGGTTTGCTCTTCTTGTCACTAACGGACTCAGATGCCACAATTTTTCCTCAAAAGTAAATGGCCTATTTTCAAAATAAGCAGAGTCCGCATCTTGATATCCCCTCTTAATTCAAGAAATATATCTAACTCTAGTCTAACAAGAGTCAGCTTCAGAAGAAATTAATCAGGAGCAGGCATTAATTATTTATACTCTAAAACAGTAGGTCTGCTAATGTTTCCACTAATCACCAAAGCTAAGCAGATGTGTCTTCATAAAGAATACAATGTGGATAAAAGAGGCACAAGCAGGAAAAATGTGTGTGTGTGTGGCAGTGACAGGAAACTCGGTGAAGGCGTCACTGCACCCAGGACTCTATTTAAACTACAAGGCACAATCAAATGGTTCTCATGCTTTTCATTATATAAAATATTATATTAAGGCAGAGTTGGTAATATAATCCTATAATATCATCACTTAGGAGGCTGAAGTGGGAGGATTTCAGGCTATGTATTGAAACCCTGTGTCAAAGGCTGGCGAGATGGCTCATGGGCTAAAGGTGCTTGCTGCTGAGCCTGATGAACTGAGTTTGATTCTGCTCGGGAGGTAGAGAGACCTGACTCTCAGTTATCCTCTGATCTCCGCATATGTACCCAAACACACACCAAGTTAATTAGCTAATTAATTAGCCTGCTTCAATACTTTGCACATGTATAAATCAATAAAATTAGGAGAAGAGTTTATGGAGGTTAAAACTAATGGTAAGAGATGGAGAAAAATTAGATTTCTCTCTTTTTTTAAAAGATTTATTTATTTATTTTTTATGTGTATGAGTACACTGTAGCTGTACAGATGGCCGTGAGCCGTCATGTGGCTGCTGGGAATTGAACTCAGGACGGCCCAGCTTGGTCTGGCATAATACACCGTAGCTGTCTTCAGGCATAGCCCTGGCTGTCCTGGAACTCCTTCTGTAGACCAGGCTGGCCTCGAACTCAGAAATCCACCTGCCTCTGCCTCCCAAGTGCTGGGATTAGTGGCACACGCCTTTAATCCTAGATTTCTCTTTTTGACAATATTTAAAAAGCATCCAGTTCTGAGAACCGCCTGAAAGCAGCCTTCCACTTTCCACACGTGTTAAATCTTAAAATCATTTCACGCAAATTCAAAATGAGTCAGTTCACGTACGTGCAGGAGTAGAGGCTGCCACGTCTTAGAACTCAGCTTCCTGGGTTTGTCCCCGACCCTACTGCTTGCTAACTATGGGATGTCACCAGTCCTCAATTTCATTGGCAATATGGGCTCATAGGAGTAGCTACCTCGAAGCATTACGTAATGAGTTCTTAGGATATCCCAATTATGGGCTAGGTTTGTTGGGACTTGTAGAGAGTGAGTAAAGTCCTCAGCGAATGTGTGTTGTTGGCTGTATCAAAGACACCAGCTCTGCAACCCCATGGGAGTGGCAAAGCCTTCTCCAGGTAGAGATCACAGACCCGGCAATGTCTTTCTTGAGTCCAAGTGTGAATGTTGATCATACGTGCAGAAAACATCCACTGTAGCTTTCCTCGTGTTTATAGCCTGAAGACTGCTCTCCTTCCTATCAGACTGCTTCTACCAAGGTAGCTAAACGTGACTCTTGATCAGCTGTCTATAATAGTCCCGCCTTCTTGTTTATCTGTATGTAATAGCCCTACCTCCTTATTCTGCTATATATAATAAACATCCTGGGCTTTCAGAGTGCTGTGCCTTCTCCTTTAGAGAGCCCAGGCCACTGGATGCCGGCTTTTCTCTATGAGTGTCTGTGTGTTAGTCATTTCTTTATTACCTCATGACTCAGAGTCTGAGTTCTGGGACCCAAGCAGTGCAAGGAGTCGGCGTGTTAGGAAGACAGTAAGTATTTCTGTGGTCAGTTAGTAGAATAGCGCTGGGCTTTGACACAGGCTCCCTGGGTAGCTACCGTGGTGGAATGAGAGTGACAGACCTCACCCTTCCTCTTCACTCTTGGTTCCAGGCATGATGCTTGTCACAGTCCTGGATGGAGCACAGTGTCCTTTCATGTTCCAGGGAGATTTGTAAGTTCACTGTTATCAGCATGGAGGCCAGAGTGGGGTTGGTTCTTCAGATTCTAACTTTTTCCTTTTCCCCAGAGTTTTTTTTTTTTTTTTACTCCCAACCCTCATTGGAGACCGAGAATTAGATCCCTAACGGAGTGGCGTGGCACTTAGATCTTAAGATTCCCCCATCAAAGTACTAATCAGGTCTGCCCCTGCTTAGTGGCTTAGATCAGTCGTGTTCAGGGTGATATGGCTGTAGGCACTCACTCAGAACTTATATACAAAATGTCACAATAAATGTGTGCTTGCCCCTTGATGGGAATACTACCTGTATCCTGCCTGCTAAATGATGTATCTTTGATATTTCCTAGTATGTATGTACATATAGATGCATAGAGACAGGAAGGAAAGAGAGAGAAAAAGAGAGAAGAGAAGGAGTAGGGGAGGAGTGAGAGGAAGGAAGGGATAGAGAATGGGAGCGGGGGGGG
>NW_022196895.1:38376445-38395496 GCF_008632895.1 Mastomys coucha | reverse complement strand
CCGGGGGCTTATCCAGGACAACTGCTTGCTTGCGAGTCCTCGGTGCTGCAGCTAGTGGTTTCAGTTGCTGTCTAGGCCCCTTTGGCGTACAGTTAGCTCCAGGAACGTCTGCTCAAAGGTAGTAACTCTGCATCCTGTGTCACAGAATATTTGATCTAAAGAATCTCATTAACGAACAACCCGCTGCCATACATGAGAGCTTATCCCCTCCAGAGAACTCATTCTCTGCCTGTACTTTCTAATGCTTTCTTGTAGGGGGTGACGGGAAGCCGTGTCTCGGGTGCACAAACCTGTGTGCTGGCTCAGGATTCTGTACCGAGTGCTATCCATGGGCTGTTTAAGAGAGTCGTTAAACTATTCCTCGGCTTATCTGTGGGGGAAAAAGGGGGTGGGGGGAAGTGTTAGGCTCAGGAATTGGTCATGACGATGTGCTGTTCACATGATTAGGACAGCCACATGGAGTGGGGCAGGCACAGACTTCCAGTGTGCTCTTTTGAGGACAGGACAGTAATAAGGGTCGTCTTTTCCTCAAGGACAGCCCCCAGCAGGAGTCCACCCTCTCTCCGCCCTCAGCTTCAGCCAAGGGCCTAAAGACACTCTTAAAGCCTGTAAGCAAAAGAAAGCAAGCAAAACACAATGGATGCCTTCAGGATCCAGCTGCTCTCTGCTTCCAGTCACCCACGTGTACAAACCCTTCAGCATCAGTGAACCGCAGAGCAGCTGCTAGGCTGTAAAATTAAAATAGGGATGCCCCGAAGAAAAGAGAGTCTGTTACCTAAAACCAGGTAGCCCATGAGCTCAGGTGTCCAAAATCTGGCGAAATCACCCAAGGTCTGAGGAAAGACTTAGATGTGCTGGCAGTAGCCAGCTGGGGCAGGCAGAGCTTTGTGTCTCTGCGGTGTTTTATTAGACCCCATAGCCAGGAAAGCCATGCAAGGATACCATTTTCCCGTGCACAGAGCGACTAAGTTCGGAGATGCTCAGCTATATAGAGAGCAAAACTGTATCCAGTTCCTTCCACCCACCAGGGCTTCGTTACTATTTCCAGAAAGTGCTGAGTACCCACACCACCTGTAAAAGCACACACTTTCACTTTTTATAAGCCATTAAAAAAAATGACAACAGTAGAGAGTTGTTTGATTATTACCAAAGATGGTGATGTCGTTTACAGGCCAGGGCCACAGAGCAGCAGCTAGAGTTTGCCTGTGCAACAGGTTCAGAATCACGATTTCCAGGCGACTTTTCACATCCTTGATCCTCCTACACTTCTGCTCTGGTACTTTTACTCCGAGACAGACATCATCACCTCTAGAAAGCAATGTCTAGAATAGCATCCATTACTGAAATATCTACAGACAGTTTTAAGGTATTAAACAGATGAATTCTGGAATAGCTGTGTAATTTTCTCCCTTTCTTCCACTATCTGGTTTTTCAGCCTTGACAAACTTCTGATTGCTTGGAAGGAGATGATTCTCATAAAAAATGTGAGCCGCTGATTATTTAAAATCAACACTTCTGGGGGGGTGGGGTGAGTGGCAAGGATGTGTCTATCCTCTCTGCTCATCATGGGTTTAATGCAGTCCTGAAACACGTGAAGGCGACACTTGTTCCTGATGCTGGGCAGTAGTAGTAAGATCTTCATAAACCGTCCGGTGTTTCTCCACATCACTATGATGCACATAGCATAGCAATGCCAAATCATCTTTTCCTACGTGAAGAGAGCTCCCATCTCTTACGAAGTCCTCGGCCCCACAGCAGGAAATGCTGTGACAACTTGAAAGTCTAGATGATTCCACAGTTGTGAGCTTTGCAGCCCGAAGAAGCACTGCGTCTGTTAGAAGCCGGCTCGCCCTTTTCTGCAGGTGTGAGCCCTTTGGGCTGCACACAGTGAGTGTCCTGTAGAGGCCACAAGCTACTGCTCATTCCTGGTGGGATGAGGCCCTTCCTGTACTCCAAGACCTAGTCCTGATGTTCATTTTCCAATATGTCACAGCTGCTCATCTGTTTAGATTTGACATTCGAAGCACAGCCTCTGCCTCGGCTGCTGGGGAGTCCATTCAGCTAATCACTCCAAGAGAAAGATAAAATGGAAAACAGGATTTTTCCAGTGAATGAAGCACAGTACCCTGAGGGAGTCATGCTGTCACACCCCCTAAAGGAAAGTCATGCTGTCTTCCTAAAGGAAATCCTTTGCTACAGGAAATGAGTTAAAAAAAAAAAAAGACTTAGAGTTGCATATAGAAATACTGTCTTAAAGACACGAAGGGATGGAAGCAAACATCATCTGACTTTAGTCATTGCAGCTGTGTGGTATATTAGTCGTGAAAGGGAAGCAGGGTGAAGCTTCATTTCAGGACGCAATGTGTAGTTTATCTTCCACCGGTGGGTGTCAGGGGACATCAGGGGTGGTTCCTTAGTCCTGTTTTTGTTTTTTGTTTTGTTTTTATTGGGACCTGGGTCTCACCGGTGAGGCTAAGCTAGCTGATCACCAAGACCCAGGGATCCACCTCTCTGTGTCCCCAGAGCTGAGTTTATACCATTCCCAGTTCACTATTACCTGGGTTTTGAAGATCAAACTCCAGTCCCCATGACCCCATTACAAAGCAAGCACCTTCTCAACTGAACTATTCCTGAATCATCCATACTTTTATTAGCTTGATTACTTCTCACAGATTTGGGGATAATTTTATTAAAGTTGTGAAATAGCCAAAGCGCCAACTGGCTTTGTAAATTTTACTTGTTTGTTCGTTTATTTTGTTTTTTCTAGACAGGGTTTCTCTGTGTAGCCCCGGTTGTCCTGGAACTCACTCTGTAGACCAGGCTGGCCTCAAACTCAGAAATCCACCTGCCTCTGCCTCCCAAGTGCTGGAATTACAGGCATGTGCCACCACTGCCTGGCAATTCACTAGCTCTTTACATACAAATATATACACCTTAAATAAAGAATGGCTTGGACAAGAACCTAGGAGCAGAGCTCAGAGGTAGAGCCCTAGCCTAGATTCAGTCTCCCCAGAGCAAAACAAAGAACTGTCTGTTAAGGCCAGGGAAAAACATAGCCCTACATGAGTAAGAGATTGATGGACAGATCTATCAGGAGCAGGGCCTGAGGACACACAGTGAAGCAGCCTGCAGGGGTCTCTGATCAGGGCTCTGGGGTGGGAAGTATTATGCTGTTAGAAAGGATAAGAAAAACTGATGAAAGGGAACAGTAGTGAGGAGAGGAGGCGCCCTCCGGCATGTCATCTCGCTCAGAAGACTGCCCAAACACGCTGGATTCGCCTTACTTCGCGGCTACAGGTAATGTGCACTACCAGTGGCTGAGGCCTAAGTGGAAATTCGACAACCAATAAGGGAGCTCATCCTGGAGGTCTATTAATTCCCACGATGCCTTTAGAAAGAGTCACATGTCGTGATAACCTTGGCATTTTGGTATCTTTCAAAAGTACAGAAATATTACAAGAATATGTTTTTGTTTTAATCCCACGTGTGGTTTGTTTGGGGCTGCTTCGAATTGTCAGCAGCTGGCTAGGGTTTGCCTCGTGCTCTAGCTGGGGCAGCAGACAGTTTCTGCAACTGTGTGACATTTGGAATTCTGGGGACTTTTCAGGGGATAATATAAATAAATGCTAGGGGCCCCAGGAGGCAGGGCGGGTTGTTGGTTCGTTGCTGTTGGACAAGATTAAGTAGTCGTGAGCACAGAAGAAATTAGATATCCTGATGGTGAAGATCAAACTAGGCCCAAGGAACTTGACTGACCTGATCAGCAGGAGTCTTAACGATCATGTGGCCCCTTTTCCTTCTGTCCTTTTCTCTCCTATCTAGTGCTAGGCGGTTGAAAGGGAGGAAAGGGGCAGAGAAAGGTGGAAGAAAGAATCCACAAAGTAGCGAAAGACAGCTAGTCACAAGCTTAGGCACAAAGTCCTGTCTTTCTTCAAGGTCACTAACACTCCCTAGCTGATGCTGCAAGGTTTAATAAATGGGGTAGGAAATTCAATTATAATTGAAAATAGCTCCAATATGTCGAAGCTTGGATCTGCTCACAGCAATGCAGTTTCCAGAGCATTTTCAGTGATACCAACTTATTCAGCGCTCACTGCAATCCTGTGAACACTTACCAGCTACTAACATTAAAATGCTCATCACAGCACATTGCAGTACAGGGATCAGACTTGAGCTGGATTTCACCTCAAAGCATCTTTCCTTCAGTCTAATTTCCATGGTTCCAGGAAATACTACGTCAAGAAAGGGGAGCAATGAAGCAGTCCTACCCAGCTGCAACACCTATGAACATCAGCAATTCCAGCATACAAGAGAAGCATAAAGTGGCACTAACATGTCGGGGGCAGCTATTTGACTGGATTTAAGGTCCATTCAACAGGAGGGAAATCATGCTTTGAACTGGAAACTTTAGCCAGCGTCCTGGGGGCTAGTATAGTCAGGGACCTTAGAAAAGAATCTACCATCACTTTACTACATTAGCAGAATTCCTTACTACATACTAAATCTTAGCCTTATTAACCACAGGTAAGTGCAGCCAGCCCCCCAATCCCATCAAAGAAGCCTTTCTTTACAGAAAACCGAGACAATCACAGAAACTCACAACTAGACAACATGCAGAGATCCACATGGGAACCCAGTCTCAATGGCTACATCTACATCTATGACTCAGGACATTATGGCAGAGAGGACAGAAAGACTCAGAGTCAGAGTAGCAGGAAGTCCCCAGTGAGACAGCCTCTCCTAGAAATGGGGGAACTTTACGACTCCCACCCCTACACAGAGAACTGCAGGCAACCAATGACTATTGGGCAAATTACCCTCTCCCAGGGATGAGCCCCCTTATTAGTTGTCCAATGTAGAATGGTAGACAGGCCTTGAAACAGACAAACTCAGCATATACATATATATGAATATATATATATATATATATGAATGTATATATGTAACAGAAATAATCAAAAAGAAGCCATCACCTTGAGAAAGGAGGGACATCAGAAATACTTGAGGAAGGAAGGGTAGCTGGAAGGGGTGAGAGGAAGGAAAGGGCAATAATATAATTCGATTTCAGCAAAAAATAAATAAAAGATAAAAGTAAATACTTGAAAGTTTTAATAAAAGATAAATTTAAAAACCTCCCCATTTTGCCTGAGTAAACAGAGGCTATAGCCACAGCCCTGGTTTGACATCAGGCAGAAAGTGGTTTCCACCACTTGCTCTGCTGTGAGGCTCTGAGCTATACAACCTCTCTATGCCGTGGTTTTTTCCTTATAGAATAAAACAAGTAAAAAGGAATAGACCAGTATGTCTCACAGAGCTGCTGAAAGCATTACAGGTGTTTGAGAAGTGTTTGACAGAGTGAGTCACATAAGTTATGTAATGATAAATAAGACTTTGACCACCAGGCTAGAGAGCTATTGACACTCCAACAGCCAGGAAGTGCCTTAAGTTGTGCCTGGCCTTGGTCTGTGGGCTTTCAGAATGCTGCTTCTCATTCCTCTCAAAGAGAGAATACTGACATTAAAAGTACTACACACACACACACACACACAAAATGGTGCATACTTCAAGAAGCAAAAATCATAATAAAGTCTCCTGATGCTATTTATTAGCTCTTGGGTCTTCACTGAGTCACTTTTTCAACGATTACCAAAAGGATTGTTCAAAATGCTTCAAGTTCTCATCTTTTTCCTTAATGTTATTTATGCCACACATTTGCACTGCCCCACCCCACCCCGCCCCACCCTGCCCCTTCTCACCTTGCTGCTGGGCATCAAAGATACCTAGATAATAATGAACACCCTTGAAGCTCATTACGCTTTCTCCTTATTTCAAACACAGCAGATTTCCTTTGGGTTCTCAGGATTATGAGTAAGTGAAGAGAAAAATTGCCAGAACTTACTGTAACCATTCCTGCCACTTCTGATGCTAGTGATGACAGTGAGACCTCCCTCAAAGGTGAAGACACTCTTCTGGTTGTAAAACACAAGACCAAACATCCGTGCAATGGTTTCTACACTGCTGTTTTCCATGCATGACTGAATATTCCAGACAGATCCCCCTGCCTCCATGCAGCCATTTCTGAGTTTATGACTCCTAAAAAGCCTTCCAAAAATATCTACAAAAAAGTTTTTCATAAAAAGTCCTTATATAAATCTTCCCAAGTCAATTTTAATAACTTACTTTGATGTTTAAAGATGTTTCCTTCGGTTTGTCTCATTTATCAGTAGTATTTACTTCCAAGTGTAAAACAGAGTGAATTAAACTTCTTTGACACACATGGGGCTTTAAGAGACTACACACCATTCTGAGTGATTCCAAATAATTTTCACATGAATGGCTAAACTGGGGAAATGTATAATTTATTAGGACTTGAGTAAATCAAAGAGCCCAAAGTGTTTTAAAGTCACTGGTAGAAGAACAAAATTTAAATCGAAAGGTTACAAATTAAGAAACTAAAATTTAAATTGAAATATTACAACTAAGAAATTAAGTCTTAATGTGTGAAGTCCTCTCCAAATTTCACGTTTGAGCAGAGCTGCTGACAGCTCTGTAACAAGACTCATGCTTTTAGCATTGAACAATAGAAATACTTTCTAAAACACAACATACTTGATTTTACTTTTAGGAAAAATTCCCCTAGTGAAAGCAAGTACTGTTAGACGTAAGATTGTTAGTCTCCTTTGTCTTGGTGACTTTCCAACAGTATCATACTGGAAACGTTTCCTGCGCCCACAAATTTACCAAGATTAGGGCCCCGGAGGTGGCTCAACTGGCAATGTGCAAGAACATGAGGGCCCGAGTCTAGATCCCTGGCACACTCCTTAAAGGCACTACCTGTAATTGCTGCACAAGGGAAGTAAAGGAAGGATGTTCTCCGGGCTTGCAGGTAACTGGTCTTGCCAAATCAGTGAGCTCCAGTTTCAGTGAAAGATCCTGTTTTTGAAAAATGAGATGGGACACAGTACAGGAAGACACCTGTCATCAAAAAGGGGATGGGACGGAATACAGAGCAATGCCTGCCGTCTACTTCTGGCAGCCGCATGCACATACACGTGTATGCACTCACAAAACACATATTCACACACACACACAACACACACACACCTGAAGAAAAATATTTCCACTAGACCTATTAGGTCATGCCTAGTTTTCTCAAGTGCTGTCAAAAACTAAAAGTCTTCTCTTCTTCAAGGTTGATGTCATCGTTTCTTTTCTCTTTCAGCAGATAATTAATTCTAACATAAAATTACAACTCAATAAACACTGTTTAGGGGACAGAATGGGGAAATGTAGAAATCCTCAAGGATTTAAAAAAGTACCACTAAAATAAAGAAGCCAAGCATATTATAAATAGAACCATGGTGTGACTACTGGTTTCATTCAATAAGATTGTTCTTTCTTTAAAAAGATTGGTATAAACGTAATTATAAATGAACACTGCTATTCTCAGCACTTTCTGTCCAGAAAATTCAGTATACCATATGAAAGCAGCACTAAAGCACATCAACTAGTTTATGTACAACTTGATTTTCTAAATGCCAAGGTTAAAAGAAGGCACCAGAAATATTGAAAAACACAAAAGAAGCAATGTAGAAATACTGAGAGATTATCATAACTCAGTTTGCCACAGGAAAAATATTAAGATAAGATTGAAAATAAAATAAGCAGGTTATGATGTAGCCAAATTATTGCAAAATGTATCACATTGTCTGGGTGTACATTGCGGAGGTCACAGAAAGCGATTACTTTAAACTGTTTCTCCACAAATTAGCATGAATAAACACTGCTTTCCCTGGTTTCAAATATGCTATCTAAAAGTGTGGTGGTGTTCCCTGGGGAAACTTGGTTCCAGTCTGAGGCATATGAGACAGGAGCCGGGATGATAGTATTTGACAGACACTAATAATAAAGATCAGTGACATTCCGCAAACTTGCAGCTTCCTGCTGTGTTGGAAGCAACACAGAGCAAAAGGTGAAAGCCATGAGCTCTGGAGACAGACCTGTGTTCAAATCCTGGTTCCAGCACTACAGGCTGTGTGACCTAGGGAAGTCTCTTATTCCTTTCCCAAGTGGAATTTCCAAAGCTAAACAAGGATTTAAGTGCTCCACATCGCCCTCAACAGTCGTGAGCACAGAAAGCAGACGAATGTGCCCAGTCCATCTGCATTCAAAACTTGTCATCTGAAAAGTTTTAAAGTAACTGAAGATATTAGCATGGTGCCATGGTAACATAAGGAAGTGAGGTCTGATTGCCTATGGAAGTTGATTGGCTCGTGGACAAGAAGTTTAAAAACAAGAGTTGAAATACCATTAGTGCCACACAGACAACCAGCCCAATTAACCCTGTGCATGAACTGAAATGTCACTTCCTCTCATAATCCTGAACAGTTAGTACCTGATAATCAAAGGGAAAAGTTTTAAGTCTTAATGGGCAAAAAGAATTTAAGTAAGAAACAAAGAAGAGACTTTAAGATGCTAAAAATGAAAAAAAAAAAAAAGGTAGTTGTCTTAAATATTATGAGTTTATCTATTATAATTCCCAGGCTTAAAAGCATGTTTGAAGGAAAACCCCATTACACCATGCCAGAGTGTGTATAATTTTGTCACAAATATAAAAGCTCATCAATGACTAAGATAAACTCTAAATTAAGGGCAAAATTAAATTCAAGGAGAAATAATTTATTAGCTCACAATCAAACACACAGGTTTGTCAAGCAGCTTATATGTACATGTCTACACACATACATGTTATATGTAAATAATCTTTGCAGTGACTTCACTTCCTAAGGAGCAGTGTCCAGAACAGTGGCATTGAATTTCTTCTCGAGAAAAGGGCTGCAAGCACAAGGACAGTGACCTGCAGTAGTTCCTGACACGGTGCTGACCTAACTCAGGGAGTTAGGGAGGCTCAGAGAAGGACCTGCTCTTCAGGGGACAGCAGTGGGAAGGTTAGGTAACCCCTTCCACCTTTTAGGCTAAAGGTCAGCTTTGGACCCCCGAATTTTTTTCCAAGCAAAGTAAGTGTGCTATTTAGTATCCAAAATAGCATCAATGATGTCACAGTGAGAAAGATGGGGTTCATCGTGTAACCTAAGGAGCTAGCTTTTCAAATTACAACTGGAGAGCCGAACAGTCCACACATAAATTTTTGTCTAAGGTAAAAGCAAGTGTGCACTGCACGGTAAGTACTGTCTTGTGAACTTTTAAGTCATGTACACTTGGAGTCGCTTCCATTTGAGAACAGTCTGGGCCGCTGTGATGGGTGCCACTGTTTCAAGCTTAAATTTTACCCTTTGGAGCCCCCTGCAGGTTCCAAAGGTTAACAACTGAATCCCAACTCTAGCTGGGAGGCTAGGCAGAGCAGGGACTGGAACTTAATTCAGAAACAAAGGACAGCATGTGGTCTACAAACTCAAACAGCCTATAGGCAGCCTCATTCCTCCTCAAGGAACTAAACTAACACAGCAAGGTTATTTCAGTGAAAACTTGGAATGTATCAACATCTCCCAGCAGAGGCCTGGGGGGCCAATGAAGAAGTGATAGTATGCTTTATGATACTTTAGCAAAGTTAAAATGGATTTGTAAAAAACTGACTGAAAAACGGGAACTGACACAAACATAAAAGCAATGTTTTACATGCTTACCTTTGACTACCAAAGCACTTTCAGGACCAAAATCTTAAAAATAACCACCAGACACTATTCTAACCTTAACTGCACCTGCATTAGGTTTCTTGTCTCAGGATGCTGGAATGGTCTGCTCAGCTCAAGGCTGACTGTTTCACAGGTGATGGTCATCTTCAGAGGCAGAAGACCCTCTGATGCACCATCTCTTGGCCATAACTTCAATTTAGCAGAGGGGAAAGTGATTTGCAACATACAATAGCAGCGTTAGTCTGAGCCAATTATGGTTGGCTCCTAAAGTTAAAAAATAGAAAAAGTACAGGTCTGTCTGCCCTGCAACCAACGTGGCACAAATGTGCCCTACTATAAACCAATTTGGACATACACCACGTCTATTTCTATAACTAGTTCTGACCAGGTCATATCTGGGGCTCAAAACCTAAAAGAAAAAAAAAAATTTTGACCGTAGTATAATTTACATAAGAATCAGGACAAAACAAAAATAAAAACAAACAAAAAAAAACTCTCCAATAAAACCAAGAATCTCTGCTAACCAGAACTCCATTTTGGCCAAAACTCTTGGACATACAACGATGTTCAGAATGTCTGCCCCCGAGTTCCGTATACATGGGATCATCTATTCAAAACAAATGCCTACATTCAACTCCTTTGCCAATCACATTATATAGACACTTCTCCAACTTTTTAAAAAGAATGAAAATAGGACTGACCACTTTTCAGTATTTTCTTGAACTCAAAAATATAAAAGAAAATGACCATTCCCCTTAGAGATAGCATAGCTACTTGGAGGGGTATTTTATAATAGTGACTTAAAAGATGAACAAGGGTCCAAGCAACATACTTCCTGTCCTCTCTCACCTTGGAATCCTGGTGCTGCCTTTTCCTGCAAACCTTTGCCTTAGCACTGACAGGCCATCTTTTCTGAAGGGCCCCTTTCTTTTTCCTATTCTAGCTATCCTTCTTACTGCTGGTAGGCATACTGCTTATTTTTAGCACTAAAATAAATATCACTGTCAAATTGCTTGTGCTTTGTATCTGAGATACAAACATATTCATGACCTTTTAAAACCATGGCTATGAAAGGATGGGGGGGTGGGGGGAAGGGGCTGGAGAGATGTCTTAGTGATTAAGAGCACTGGCTGCTCTTATAAAGGACCCTCAGCGCCGACATGGCAGCTAACCTCCAGTTGTTCCAAGGGTTCCAATGCCCTCTTCTGACAATAAACCATGTGGTGCACATACATACATACAGGCAGAACACTCATACACATAAAATGAAAATGATCAACTTTTTAAAGGTTACTTACTAGCTGCACTTTCATACTTTTCTCCAAGTTTCCCTCCCTCCCTCTCTCAATCCCTCCCTCCCTCCCTCTGTTCCGCCCTCCCTCTTTCCCTGAGCTGAGATCTCTTTGTATCTCTGGTGGGACTCAACTTGTAAGTTACTGTTTCAGCCTCCCAGCTGCAGGGGTTGCAGGCATAGGATGCCCTGCTCCTGTGGTCCAGACTACCCTGCTGAAGGAGTGATTCTATTCAACACAGCTAGTGGGTCTGACAGCAGCTTCGTACTGAGCAGCAGTCCCTCCAGTACATAAAGCATCCACACACACGCACTACTCATTCAGGCTCACACACAAACTCACACTCACGTTTCTTTCTTTCCAGAACAAGCCAGAATTACAGCTCTTTTAGTGATTGTTATAATTTTTGGAATGGTTCATAAATTTTCCAGATTCTTTTAAATTTGTAATATTTTCATCTTTTTTTTCTCTTTTCCCCCCAATTGTGAACCATTCCATATTGCATCTTTATTGCAAAAGTCAACATGCTTCTTAGAAATTCAGATTGTAATCGATAAAACAAACATTACATATATGAATTTAAATGTATAAACAGTTAGAAATCCAACAATATCTCCTATATACTATTACACAAGTTCACAATCTTGTAAAAACTATAATACAGGCATACTATACATCAAGAGGAAACATCCTTCCTTTTCACATGATTTTTTTTTCTTTGTGAAATAATGATCCATTACCACGGATCTTTTCCATGGTAAAAGGACTGTTTTCCAGTATCTCAGCTGGTGATGACATTTTCCCAACGCTCCAAGAAGAAATTGAGAAAAATTCCGCATTCCTTGGGTTAACCTTTTTAGACTTGGGCAGAAATCTAGAAGCTCTTACTGACTGGTCACACTGGCAGCTCTCACTGTGGATCTGCTACACAGAGAGTTTACAAACTAGGACAGCAGAATTTGTCTCAAATGCTAAATGTTATCTCTATAAATAAAATGCCAAGAAAACAAGTCATGGTGTGGAATTGACTTTTAAGAGAAATTCTAACAGTTGGGGATTGGTGGATGGGGATAAGGGGAGATATATACACACATACACATATTCAGCTATTTTATGCTAATCTTAAGTTTTATAACAGTATAATTAATCCATATTTTTAATTCATTTTTGAGTTAAACACATTGGAAAAGAATTTTAGTTATTTTTAAGGAATATGGAAGGACCCAAAACCTTAATAAAAAATGATCTCTCACATTAGCACCGTTTTCGTTCATCCTCTGCCCCCAATAACTAAAAAGCCAAATAAATCCTCAACTCTCTCTATAGTGAGTGCATAAAGATGTCAATCTTAAGGTTAAAAAAAAAATCATATGAAAAGGAATCTCATTCTGCTCAACTGTCAGTCTACTGAGACTTTTCTTACAGCTTCACTAATTTACTGTCATTTTCAGTCTCCAAATACAAAAATACAACAATTCTTATTGAAATCTATACGCTGGTAGTTTTAGTACACAAAAGAAAAAAACCAAACAAATTATTTACAAAATTATACAGTTTAAGAAAAAACTTTGTACAAAAAATATATAAATCCTTTGTTCCCTCTATCACGTTTAAATGGTCAGGACTCAAAATATTCACCACAATGAATCTTTCCAAATATATACTGACTGAGCCACAAACATCAAGAAAATTTCATTAGAGATGATGGAGAAGTGAGGAGCAAGATGCTTATTGAAGGTTCCCTGTTCTAATGTGTTCCTTCTTTATGGGCTTAGCTTAGCCTCGGTGTCATCAGAAACACAACAATAACCTGGAGAGGGTCCCACTACAAAGGGAAAGCTACACGAACTTTTAAAGTATCCTGGTGTTTGATACGTCATTCCAGGACAATATGAAGAGGAAAAAGATGATCAGAAGGTGGGATCTAACTCCTTGTCACTACGTAAATCTAGAGTCCTGATGGTTTTAGGTTCCTAAGTGAACTGTTTCTATTTTAAGAAACAGACTTTAACCTCAGGGAACAAAACCCTGACATAGTGATCACCAAGAACCTTCTGAAGCCAACAGAACGTTTCAAATTTTCACACCACACATATTATAAAACAGATGTGTATCCTTGAAAATGTGACATCCTATGTACAGAAATCATTTCGTTTCCCCAGGGATCAGTACAGTGTAGTGTTGCTCCTCTGCTTTTCCATCTAACATTCAGAACACAAGGACAGACATTTACACATATATTTTACTTAACAGACACTCTGTACAGTGTACAGTAAAAATGCACACGGTAAAGGAAACTGCCTACTAAAGTGTGTGTATGTTCCTGGACAGCAAAATCTATAAAATTATGAAAATATAAGGTCATCTAATCAATGTCAAGTTAGAATCTCATTTATTACTAGCTTATCCAGACTCCCACTCCCCACCTCAGCACCTCACCATCATCATTACAATGTAGGAAAAGAGCTTCAGGTACCGACCATTAACCCTTCTGTGTAACTATAACTATGCCGAAGCTTTAAAAGGGGAGGGAAGCCAGTAACTCTGTCCCCTAAAATTCTGCCTTTATTTCCATCAAAGCATCACTTACTTATAAAGGTGCTGGTTTAAACCTTATTGATGACTGATTCTTGGTTGCCCAACTGAATAACTTATTTCAAAAAGTCAGGCTTATTAATCAAAAGGAATGCGAAAGATACAAGGGGATGAGCAAAAGGGCAAAGGGCAGAATGAGGTTTATTAAAAAGGGGGTGGGGACAACTGAAGCAATGCTCAGCACGTATCAAAACACGGAAGGTGAGTGGCAAAGCCCCAGAGCAGGAGCAAGGGGAGGATGCAGCAGGGCCAGCTTCCGTGCTCTGTAGCTCGATGGTTTTGCTGAAGCTTTGTCACACATAAACTCTGAGAAAGACTGACTATAAATCGGGCTCTTCCATGGTAAAAAAGAAAAAAAAAATTAAATTTACTTTTCTTCCAAGACCATCCTTGAAAGGAGAAGGTATTTAAATTACAAATATCTCCAACTGTCTGACGACCCATCCATAATAGCTAAGAGTTAAGAGATTCCAGGCGATTTTGACATTTAATGAAATTTTTATCAGCAGATTTATAATCCAAAATAAAATTTCTGAACACCCTGTCTTTACATTGTAATCCAGCACCAAGAGCAGAAACAGATGGTGTGGAAGGTAAGGTTCTAGAGAATCCAGTCACTCCTGTGGATCTTCACAACTGTGTAAAGTCACGGCCTTTGGTGATTTGATATCATAGACAATTATGAGATGTGTTTGAATAGCAACTTGCTGTCCTTAAACCTACTGTGTTGAAGAGAAAAAAATTTTTTTGGCTCATTGACTTCTTTAAATAATTCTAAAAAGTTGTTCTTCTAAACAATATTTCTAAAAATTACACAACTCGCATCAAATTTCATCTTCGCCACGAACGAGACTCATATTCATCTTCATCTTCATCATCATCATCATGCAAAAACAAATCTGAGGTTTCTGTTTCCTAAAGGGAGGAGAACACATATATCTGCTTAGCTGTGCACGAATGCAGAGGGAAACAGCGCACGGTGAGCAGACTAGCCAAATCCTAGGTCACATTTACCCAGGTTATCTTTGGGGCAAAACAAACTAAGGAACAAAACTACCAACCAACCAGCAACCCCAATCTTCACATTTAAACACTGTCTGTGCATTGATCAACCCAGATACAACAAAGATGTTTGTTGTAATGGGAACATTCAGCATTTTTAATAGTGATCTTGAGATGTACAACACAGCACTGCAAACTGTCACTATAGTGTGGCTAACTCCCTAACGGAGGACTAGAGATTATGCTTCCTGTCTAGCTGTGATTCTGTACTTTTTAACCCATTTCTCCTATCCACATCCCAGAACACATCTTACAGATGGATATTATTATTTATCCTGTTTAAATTAAAAACATTATTGGAAGTTTCCATTCAAGTACCACCAAGAAAATAAAATGCTATGTGGAAGTCAGCCATTATAGTACAAGCCTGAAATCTTAGCACTTGGGAGGCAGAGGCAGGAGTTTTGTGAGTTTGAAGGCAGCTTGGACCACAGGGTTTAGCCCTATCTCAAAAAGCAAAGAAATAAAACAAAGTATTAAGAGTGTGTGTGTGTAAACATGTACACATATATATGTATACTGTAAATTATAAAAAAAAAATTAAAACTGACTTTATTCCTTTAACAAAAGTGAGGAAAATCGTCAGGCGGCGGTGGCGCATGCCTTTAGTCCCAGCACTTGGGAGGCAGAAGCAGGCAGATTTCTGAGTTCGAGACCAGCCTGGTCTACAGGGTAAGTTCCAGGACAGCCAGGGCTACACAGAGAAACCCTGACTCAGAAAAACAAAAGTGAGGAAAATCAGTAATTTCCCCAACTTTTCCTGGGATATCTATCATTGATTTGTGACAAATGAATATGCTTGGATATGCTAACTTCTCTCATGACATCAACATTCCACATCTTAATATAAAAATCTAAAATTTGACACAAAGAAGAAATAATCCACAAATATCATCAACGTGTCAAGATTTACTTTCTTCCTAATTTGGGAACATTTCTGCTTTTGTTATGTAAACATGTCTACACTCAATGAGTCTGACTCAATGAGTCAGAACACACTCATTAACTAGAAAAACTTGATTCTTTTAAAAGCAAGAGCTTAGAGTCTGAAATAATTTACATTGTAGGGCTGAATATTCTTTTAATAAACTAATTAGAAGACAAAAATAAAAGGCAAACTTATTTCTCATATTTTAAGAGGCTAGTTTTAGCTAACCCACTAAAAGGAAAGTGACACTATTCTATATGCATAGTACTTGACATAAAGAGAAAGAGAAGGTAGTACTGTGCCTCTTATTTTAATAGTTGGCTTTACCTCTTCTTTGACTTCTTCTTCCTCAGTTTCAGTAGATATAGACGGTACCTTGGGCTTGTGCCATGATATCTGTAGCCGACGGTCTTTGAATTTTGATGCTTGGTTTGTAGCCTAAAGTGCATTTTAGAAGAACATGTAAGTACACACTCATCTTTACTAAGGATTTCTTCAAACAGTGCTACTTAAAAAGTGTAATGAGCTGGAGAGAAACAATCTGTCAACCAGGGCCCTTTTCAGCTAAGGCATGCCTATGTTTGGTCTATGTTTTATAGACATGACTGTTGCATTATAGTCACTCTACTAAGCAAAGTGTCATGAGGATAGCAAATACTTTCCTCATTCAATGACTGACTCCTGACTTGGTATTTACTTATCAAACCTTAAAATCATATCATTTCTGAGATGAATCATCTCAGTCACTGCATTGCATTTCTCAGTTTATCTGATAACTCTTCTTATTTCCTCCCCAAAACTTTCTTTTCTAGAAACAGGGCCTGGATAGAGCCTAGGTTGACTTTGAACTCTCAACCCTCCTGTGTCAGCTTGCCAAGCAGTAGGATTACAGATGTGTGTACCATCATGTTCACTTTCTTTTCTCACATGCTCAGACTTCCCTAGCTCATCAATGCAAACAATAAATGCTAATGAGAGCTGGACTTGATATCTCACACCTGTAATCCCAGAACCCAAAAGACTGAGACAAAAGACTATTCCATGTTCACCCTGGCTACACTATGAGTTCCAAATATGTCTGAACTGAATGAAACCTAGCCTTTAAAAGAAAAAGCCATTGTCCCTGCCAATCATGGTAAAACCTCTCTTTCTTTCTCTAAGCCCCAACACCCAGTACTTCTATGGGTTGAATCCAGGGTCTTGTACATACTCTCCAAGTGTCTACCACAGAGTTATATCCCTAACCCCTAAGTGTTTTCCTCAGTACAACTTTCTAAATACTTCTCAGCAAGGTCAATGAGAAGACATCTCATTTACTTACTTTGAAAATGAAATGAACCTAGGGACTAATACATGCGAGGCAAGCGCTGTATAAATAAACTAGATTTCCAGACTTTAAACGATGTACATGCATAAACTTTTATGAAGACAAAGTTAAATTCATAACAAAAAGTCTATGTGAGCCATCAAGATGGCTCTGAGAGTTAAAGCTCTCACCCCGCAAAACTTGATGACCTATTTAATCCCTGAGACTCACATCATAAAAGAACCAACTTTCACAGGTTGTGTGCTGACATCCAAATACATGGGTGTCATGGCGTAAGCAGTCCTTCCCCCTCCACCCAACATGCATATAAGATTCTAAGGTGTATCTGAGGTGGGTGTTGTTTACTTCCTTATATATTTTCTGAGTTTTAAGTTTTCTTCAGTGAACATCATAAAAGACCATAATCAACAATTTTAACTTTTCTTGCTTTTAACAGAATCCAATTTTCAGCTCAGGGAGTAATTCAAGAGTAGTTTAAGGTACTTACACTAATTGTTTTTCTCAGAAAGGACTAATTCAGAAATGTGTGATACTTATAGCTGAGACATGAAAACATACCCCTGGATGTGAGTCAAGATGGGGAGGTAAGGAAGCTTGTTGGGAAGACTGCTGTATTTAAAAACTAGCACAAGAAATAGACTCTCCTTTTTGCCTTTGGGTATTCTTGTTAGAAGCTGTGGTGTCTGTGGTTCCTGTAGACATTCTGTAGCATGAGGAAAAAATGGCTACCAGCCAACATAGAAGGAAAATAGAAGGGAACACAGGAGGAGCTTTTGTGTCCAAGTAATCCTAAACTCTCTCTAAAGATTCTTAAGCGAAAAGGAAATAGATGGTGGGTGAGATGGGTCAGCAAGTAAAGATGCTTGCTGTCAAGTATGACAATCTGAGTTCAGTCCTACATGGTAAAAGGAAAACCAACTCGTGCAAGCCTTCCTCTGACCTCCACACATGCACAGTAGCATGTGCGTCCACAAACATCACATACACAAGACAGATAAATGTAATTTTTTTAAGACATAAAGAAGGTAAGAAGAGGAGTAGAGTGTGAGGGGGTGGCTCAGTGGTTACTTGCTGTATCATCAAATGGAGATCTGAGTTCAGATCCCTAGCAACTACATAGAAAGCTAGATGCAGCAGAGAACATTCAGAACCCCAGTACTGGGGAGGAAAGTGAGGACTGAGTCAGACCAGCCAGCCAGTCTAGCTCCAACAGCAAGCTTCAAATTTCAAGGAGAGATTCTGTCTCAAAAAAGTAAAATGGACAATGATAGAGAAATAACAGTTAAGGTCAATCTCTGGTTTCCACAAGCATGTGTACACACACATGTGTAAACACAGTAATTACACATCAACATATACATCATATGCAAAAAAAATAGTTTATATTTTCAAAGTATGTCTAGAGGCAAGTATATGCTATTTTATAATCAAGAAAAATACCCCCCAAAAAACAACAACAACAACAAAAACCCCAACAAGTCCCACCCTACATTAGCGAGTACAACAAATAAACCATACTAAAACAATTAAAAATCTTATGGTTAGAGCCTGGCATGGAGGTAGACACCTAGGATCCCAGATATTGGGAGACAGAAATAGACAGATCTCTGAGTTTGAGGCCAGCCAGCCTAGTCTACACATTGTATGCCAGGCCAGCCTGTGACAGCTTGCCTCAAAACAACTTAGTGTCCATTACTTGAAAAATTACGCCAGGTGGTGGTGGTGCATGCCTTTAATCCCAGCATTTGGGAGGCAGAGACAGGCGGATTTCTGAGTTCGAGGCCAGCCTGGTCTACAGAGTGAGTTCCAGGACAGCCAAGGCTACACAGAGAAACCCTGTCTGGAAAAAAAAAAAAAAGAAAGAAAGAAAAATTCCTTAGTACAGTCCAAACATTCTCAACATTTAAGAACAATTTTCAATCCATTCCTTTCTCCTTGTACAAAGTTCAAGTCCAAGTGGATCAGGGACCTCCACATCAAAGCAGATACATTGAAACTAATAGAAGAGAAAGTGGGGAAGAACCTCAAGCAAATAGGCACAGGGGAAAATTTCCTGAAGAGAACGCCAATAGCTTCTGATCTAAGATCAAGAGTTGACAAATGGGACCTCATAAAGTTGCAAAGCATCCGTAAGGCAAAAGACACTGTCAATAGGACAAAACGGCAACCAACAAATTGGGAAAAGATCTTTACC
>NW_022196895.1:38358221-38374568 GCF_008632895.1 Mastomys coucha | reverse complement strand
AAAAAAAAAAAAAGAGAGAGAGAGAGAGAGAGAACAATTTTCCTTTCTGCAAGTAGCCAGATCTCTTCAAGCAGAGATGAAGGGCAGAGTACCAAAGTGCCTGTCCTGTTTCTGTCTTTCAAACAAGACTCTATGACTTAAAACTATCAGCTTCAGGATTAAACTTTATAATACTTAATGGGAATTCTTCATAAAGCTCTTTAGCTTGGTGGCACATCCTGGAATCCCAGCACTTGGGCAATAGAGGCAAGAAGATCAATAATCCAAGGCCAGCCTTGGTGATGTAGTGAGTCTGAAGTCAGTTTGATTTATATAGGACTCCATCTCAAAAGAAAAACAAAGGAGAGGCCTGCTCAGAAGTTAAAAGCACTTGCTGCTCTTCCAGATGACTCACGTTTAGTCCCCAGGTCCCTCACAACTACCTGTAACAAAGTTTAGTTACAAATAAAATTTGTACTTTATTAAAATGATTATTAAAAAAAAAAAGACCAGGCAGAGGCTTGCAATTCAGCAATTAGGATGCTAAAAAAGGGATTTTATGAATTTGAAATAAGCTTAAGCTATATATTGTGAGTTGTAGGCTATCTGAGCTATAGAGTGAAATCAACCTTAAAAATCAAACAAAGAGGCCGGGCAGTGGTGGTGCACACCTTTAATCCCAGCACTTCGGAAGCAGAGACAGGTGGATTTCTGAGTTTGAGGCCAGCCTGGTCTACAGAGTAAGTTCCAGGACAGCCAGAGCTACACAGAGAAACCCTGTCTCCAAAAACCAAAAAAAGAAAAAAAAAAAAAAAAAATCAAACAAAGGCTGTGGTAATGATGTACACCCACGAGCTTAGCGCTAGGAGGCAGGATGATTAAGAGATCTAAGGAAGTCTTGGCTACAGAGTGGGCTTGAGAGGGTAGCCTGAACCACATGAGACCATCTCAAAAAACTACAAAGGCTACAAGACAAGAAAGTGTGGGGGTAGGGGGGAGGCAACAGGGGTTTATTCTTGTTGTTTTTTGGGTTTTTTTTCTTTCTTTTCTTTTTGGAGGGGAAACTGGGAAAGGAGAAATCATATGACATGTAAGTAAAGACAATATCTAATTAACAAAAAAGAATAAAAAAAAGAAAGTGTGAAAACAAAAGGGAAAGGCAATTGAACAAAAGGGAAAGAAGGGGAAGGGAGAGGTGTAGAAGAGGAAAGAAAAGTACAAGCAGGGAAAAGAGAGAAAAGATGACAGAGACCAATTGTAGGCTATAAGAACCCTGTAATATTTTACAACTTGGCTCTTTATAGAGCAAGTCTACCAACCTTTAAAGGAGATATTTTTCATGTATATGAAATGTATATGCATATGTGGATCTATGAGTTTATGCCTGGAGACTACAGGTACCTAAGTGAAGCCAGCAGCAGATCCTTTGCTGCTTGAGGTACAGCCTCCCCGTCATGGTTCTGGGATCTGTACCTGGGTCCTCTTCAAGAATATGCCTTTAAGCTAGATGAAGTGGCGGACACTTTGAATATCAGCACTCAGGAGACCGAAGCTGACAGATGCCTGAGTTCGAGACTAGTCTGGTCTACAAGGTGAGTTCTAATACAGCCAACACTTTTATAAGAAGAGATTTTGTCTCAAAAAGAACACACACATAAAAGAATCCTAGCCCTGAGGAAGCAAAAACAAGAGGATCTCTCTAAGTTTGAGGCCAGCCTTGTTTACATAGTAAATTTTAGAAGAACCAGTGCTATGTAGAGAGACCCCATCTCAACCCCCCCATCTATGCCCCCCCAAAAGAAAGAAAACAAGAAATGCTCTTAATTGCTGAGCCATCTCTCTAGGCCCCAAATCTGCCAATTTTTGATACATACTATTAAGATATATGTACCTATGTTGTAGATAACCTGGACTATGTATTATATTTTATATTACATATTATATGTTTAGTTTTTATCTATCTGTATATGTTCAGATGTATATTTGCTTGTGGAGAACTCAGGCTGACACTGGTGTCTTTTTTCTGGGGGGGGGGGGGGGGGGGGGGGGGGGGGGAGGGGAGGACTTCGAGACAGGGTTTCTCTGTGTAGCCGTGGCTGTCCTGGAACTCACTCTGTAGACCAGGCTGGCCTCAAACTCAGAAATCCGCCTGTCTTTGCCTCTCAAGTGCTGGGATCAAAGGCATGCGCCACCACTGCCCTGCTGACAGTGGTGTCTTTCTTGATGTATTTTCTTCTTTTTTATGAGACAGTTCTCTGTGAACCCTGAGTTCAACGACTGCCTAGCTGCCTTAGAGTTTGCCTCTTTTGCCCTAGCACTGACATTATAGATGCTGGCCTACCTTTTACATGGCTGCTAGGGATCTAAACTCAGTTCTTCATGTTGTCAACCAATTGAGCCATCTCCCCAGCCCCATCTGTATACATTTTAATGAGAGTAAAGCCTTTGTTCATTGAAATTTGCCTCACCACTTTTAACATAAAATAGAGTTGAAATATTTTTCTCAAGATGTCAGGGGTGGGTTGGGGTGGGGGTGGCAGTGAAATGGCTCATTAGAGAAAGGTACTTGCTACCAGGTCGGATGGCCTGAGTTTGATCCCTTGGGACACAAAGATAGAAGAGAGAACCAACTACTGAAAGTTGTTCTTTGATTGGTACATGCATGCTGTGGTACATGCACCGCCCCTGCCCCCACAAAAATAATGTACATTGTAAAAAGTTGCCTAGGTCTGGGTAAACCTGGTTATCATGGCTGTAGTACTTGTCAGCCATGTAATCATGATGGGAAGTTTAAGATTTGGTTTTAAGTTTAAAGAAAAGACTTTCACTGAAGACTGGGGAGGCTCAAACTGTACAATGGTTGCCTAGGACGAACAAACCCCTTGGTTAAATCCCCACCAACACCTAAGATCAGGTACACGTATACACCTGTGATCCAAATGTTTGGAAGATGAAAGCAGGAGGATCAGAAATGCAAGGTTGGGGCTGGAAAGATGGCTCTGTGGTTAAGAGTACTGACTGCTCTTTCAAAGTTCCTGAGTTCAATTCCTAGCAACCACATGGCTCACAACCATCTGTAATGGACTCTCATGCCCTCTTCTAGTATGTCTAAAGAGATTGACAGCATACTCGTATACATAAAATAAATAAATAAATCTTAAAAAAAAAAAAAGGAAAAAGGAATACAAGGTTGTCCTTGTTTACATGGGAATCTGGGGCCAACCTGGGATACTTGAAACTGTGTAAAATTTTAAAGGAGACTTTACTGTATACAATTTCACATGTTTTTCATACTTATAGTCATTTAATATTATATGAACTCATTTATGAAGCTCTAACTCAGGATTATTTACCAAATAAATTAGTGAATGTTTGGAAAGAGAAAATATACTGCACGTTTATCTGTCTGTAGCTGATCTCTATTTATATCTCTGTTGACACTGTATACAGAACAAACATGCTTACTACCTAATAATTTGAGTTTTGCCTCTATTCCAGATTAATTTTTCTTTAACCTAGAAATACCTGGTAAACTGTGAAATAAACTTAAGATCAAATATGGCTTTGGAACACTATGCCATTATAAACATGTTTATGTAAATTATTATGAAATGTCACAGTAAAACCTACTTTCTGACCTTCAAAAGTACATTAATAAGAACTTGATAAAAGTTGTGTTTTAACAACTAACATTTCTAACCTAGAAATAATTTGATATTTATTGACTGTGATAAACTTAGTGCTGAGTGCACTGTTTTTTAAGTTAGTATGAGTTACATTAAAAACTTACTGAGAAATGCTGAAGCAACTCATCCTTTTCCTCCTCAATGAATCCTCCACCTGGGAGTGCTTTGGGACGGTGGTCCACCACCATGTGATTCAGTGAGCCCCTCCCTCTTCCTCGACCTCGGCCTCTTCCTCGGCCTTGAGAGGACATGGTCTTTCCTCGCCCCACAGGTAAAATACCTAATCTTGCAGCCTAAATAACAACAAAATAAAAGGTAATACACATTGTTACATTAATCCTTCATAAGTACATAAAGAGAAAATCTATTTTCTGATATGTTATGCAAGTTAAATCTCACCTCGACTTGCAACTGACTGAGCTTTTTGCGTAATTCTGTTGTGTCTTCTCCTGAAGAGAGCCTCTTGTGGAGGTCCAGCTCTGTGTCCAACAACTCCTTCTGGGCCTGGGAAAAACAAAAGAGGAAAAGGAAGAGATAAGGTAACTACGAATCTCTTATTCAGAGCATTATAGCTACACAACGACGTGCTTCTCCTTTGCAAAATGCTCAAAGGAAATTAACCCTCATAGGCATACTGTAAACACAGCCAGCATAGTGATTCTGCTGGAAAGGTAAGAGTTGACCAAGACACTTTTCACATAATAAAGCATCATAAATGAAATGCAACTAATCAAATAAAAATTATATAGAAAGTATTTATTAACTTCACAAAAGACCAGTAGTATGGCTTACACCTATAACCCAGTAATCAGAGGTTAAAGCAGGCCTGTCTAAAATTAGAGCCACTCCAGGTTACAGAGTGAAATCTTGTCTTTAAAACAATGAAATGAGTTAATAAGTATAACAGTATAAATAAAGAACAGTAGAGAATTAATCTCAGGCTGGTGCTCTATTACTGCCACTCTCTCTTTCTGTAGGAGACAAATTATCAGTTTGAAGTAGCTGTGGAAGCCTTTTTCCCTCACACGCTCTTTATCTTTCATTGTGTGTATGCGTGCACATCTGTGTGGGAGTTTGATAGTCTTCCAGGATGTCAGAAGATGGTGTTGGATCCTATTGAAGAGGCAGTTGGGAGCCACCTGATGTGGGTGCTGAGAAGAGAACTTGAGTTCCCTAGAACAGTATTCATTCTTAACCACTGAGCTCTTTCTGCAGCCCCCCTATAATTTGCAAAAGCCACATCTGGCTGGGTATGGTGACACATGCCTATAGTCCCATTTAAAATAGAAGGCTGAGTTGAAAGGATCACTAGAGCCTACAAGTTTGTGGCCAGCCTGAGTAATATCCAAAGACCCTCTTTTATTAAAAAAAAAAGAGAGAGAGGAAGAAGGAAGGAAGGAAAGAAGGAAAAAAGGAAAGAAGGGAAGGAGAAAGAAAGAATTCAAAAACTCTCCATATATACCTGCTAGAACTAAAGAAAACATCATTAATATATCTGAATTGCATTTTAAAAGATTTTTTCTTTTTTAGTTTTATTTATGTGTTTTCTATGCCTAGATGTATGAGTCTGGTGCTCAGAGAGGTAAAAAGAGGACATAGGATTACATGTAACTGAAATTACAGATGGTTATGAGCTATCATGTAGGTGCTGAGAACAAAAGCTGGGTCTTCCTCAAGAGTAGCAACTGCTCTTAACATTGAGCCATCTTTCCAGCACCGGGACCTATATCTTTCAAAGCCTTCCTTTTCCCCTTACAGAATGTATGTTACCCTCCCTGGCTTTTACACACTGGCCTGGAGCTCACTGCATAGCTGGGACTGGCTGTGAGCTTCTCCTTTTCCTTCTTCTGCTCCCAGTACTAGAAGCACAAGTGCTTCTCTAGATTCAGCTTTCTAGAGAAGTCCTACTGAAAGATTTATAGTCTTTCAAATAAACAGACACAGGTATTTATTTAGCATGTGACACTGTACATTTGTGGTGCTCAGAGGACAACCTGTGGGAATTATTCCTCTCCTAACACCATGTGGGTCCTGTGAAAAGAACTTAGATTCTTAGGCTGTGCAGCATACTCACAGAGCTATCTCAGTTGCCCAATAATTTATTCTTAAATTAATAATAAAAGTATAATTTCAAACATACTGTATACGTTTATATATACATATATACATTATATATATGTGTATATATATATGTGTGTGTGTGTGTATATACACACATATATATAATAAGCTAACTCCCATTTCTTCAAGGGCTGAAAGTAACCTAAAAAAAAAAAATCCCAATACAGATCTATGATCAATGAAATCTTATACAAAAGTGTTTTCCTGGGGTAAAAAAATGGACAAATGAATAAATTAGGTATAACTGGATCCAGAACTTCTAATTATTCTTTTATTTAACATTACATCTATACTCTTGTCAAAATCAATGAGTGTGTTTGATTAGTAAGAGATCATAGCATAGCTGAAATAGGAAATATTTCTTTCCTTTTTATATTTTATTAATTTCTCTTTCAATACAAATAAGTAAAATTTAATTTAAATAAAGTTATGTGTGCTAGGGGTGTAGCTCAGAGTGAGCTTGCCAGGCACACACGAGTTCCCAGGACTGAATCAACTGGGTGTGATGACATGTGTTAATGATATCAGCACTCTGGAGGTAGAAGTAGAAGGAGCAAAAGTATAAGGCTACCCTTGGCCATATAAGTTTGAGACCAGCCTAGATACATGAGACCCTATCTCAAAAAAAATTTTTTTAAAAATTATCCCACATTACAGTAGCGCATGTCTGTAATGACCACATTCAATATTCAGCCTGAGGCAGGAGAATAACAAATTCAATACCAGCCAAGGCTTTAGAATGAGACTGTTTCAAACAAACCACACAGATAAACAAAGATACCTCCCCCAGACCAAAAGAATAACCATATCTTCCCTGAAAACTAAATAAACTTTTAGGCCTTTAAAAATGTAAAAGGCAAAACCAACAGATCATTAGGGCTTATGTATACTTAATGGTACAGCAACTGTCTAAAAATGCATGTAGGCCTGGGTTCCACCCCAGCACATTTGTTCATACAGGATTTTAAACTTTTCTTGAAGAGCTTATTTCACATCAGTAAAACCACATTGCCTAATTGCTTGCTGCTCTCCCTCCTCATTTACCAGCTACAATAATGGCTACCTATGGGTTGCACTGTACTCTCAAAGTACTAAGCACATTATAGATGTTCTGTAAGGATACTAGGGGAGAAATGCAATTAGATACCTCTGTTTTTGTCTTTACTTTGGACGGTGTGGAGACTGTAGAAGATGTTTTTAATTCATCTTTCAATTGGGAGATCTTCTCTCCCAGTTCTTTCAAGGTCTTCATTATATTTGCTCTTTCTTCTGGTTTCATGTTTTTGTTTTTTTCTAGTTTAGAGATCAGCATCTACAAAATAATCAGGAAAAACTAAGCCTATATTTAGCAAATTTAAGCCTTACAATTTTAACTTTGTAAATCAATTTTATAGAACACTCCAGCATGCAATGAATTCTTTGAGTACCTTCTGGCATTCTATCTGCTTTTCCAACATTTCTTGTTTCTTTTTCCTCATATCTTGCTGTAATTTCATTGCTTCCTGGATAAGGTAAACAAAGAAGCCAGTAATGGATTAAAAAACAAAAAATCTAATGAAACATAACCAACTCATTTCTTCTCTAAATTGGACTTTCCTCCCTAAATCAAAACAGATGAAAGTGGCAGCTGGGGTACAGGATATGGCTAGAACATGTCTATAATCCCAGAGCTAAAAAGACTGAAGCAAAAAGATCACGAATTGGAGGTGAACTGGAGATCAGCCTGGGCTATACAAGAAGAACCTATCTAAGAACAAACAAAAAACAAACAAAACCCCTAAATCAAAAATGAAACCTTTGAATATATTTTCCCAACAATTCCAGTAAATTGTGTGATTTATAGCTATTCTTTGCATCTTTAAAGAAAAGCAAACTGTTTTGACTTTCCAGTATGACTGGCCAACCCTTATTCTTGAAGCTTCAAGTTTTAAAATATGAGATACAGCTCATATTAGGAATGACCAGGATTCCAAAGTTTTTGCCTAGAACATTTTCTTTCTACAGTCCTGGGAATTAAATCTCTCTATGGAGACAGTGCATATAAATATGTGTTTTTACTGAAAATTCCTATATAAACATCTTAAATCTGATTTATAGTGACTCATAAACATGTTATACTTATGTGAAATATTATCTGAGTTTAAAAAAGGAATTTGAAAATACTCTGTGCTGGGGGTGTGGCTCAGGGTAAAATACTTATCCAGCATGTGCCAGGCCCTGGGGCTCCATTCTTAGCATCATCCCACCTACCCCAAGAAGAAAAAAAAATTGCCTGCTTTTCTTCTTGAGTAAAAAAAAAAAATGTGTGGTAGTGTATGCCTTTAATCCCAGAAGTCAGCCTGATCTACACCAGAGAAACACTCTCTCAAACCTGGACCTCCCTAAAAGAAATATAACATATAAAAAATATTAGTGGTTATAGTTTACCGATTATGTATTTAGCATACTTAAGGCCCTTGGCTTAACACTCAAAATCAAAACCTATCTATTAAAATGTACTTAATGTGGCACTGAAGGTAACTGTGAACCATTTTTTTTGGAGTTGTTCATCATTCTTAAGTGTATTAAATGGAAGAGAATGCATAGCCTGTTGTATAGCTCTATAGCCACAGGGAATGTAAAGGTGTTAGCAAAGGTGCTAAAGAACTTAACAGGCAGAAGAATGGAAACTGTTACCTGTTTCTTCTTAAGAACTTCTTGAACATCATGAGACTTAGACCCTGAACAAAGTTTTGAAGGTGCCTTTAAGTTTGAGGAGCTGTAAATTGTTTTTGGATGGCCTGGAGTAGAAAATACCTAAAAAAAATTACAAAAACAAACAAACAAACAAAAACCAAAAACAATAAGCACATAAGCATGATTAAATTAAATCTTAAAAATGTTTAAAATCATTTTTAGAATAACTGCTTCTACTAGAGAGAGGGTTTCTGTGTAATCCTGGCTGTCCTGGAACTCGATTTGTAGATCAGCTGGCCTTGAACTCAGAGAGATCCACCTGCCTCTGCCACCCCAGTGCTGGTACTAAAAGCATGTACTACCAAGCCCATCTAATATTTTTTTCTTTCAAAGAAAAGCAGATACTTTTCTTTCTCTTCTTCGGGTGGGTGGGATGATGCTAGAGATGTAACCCCAGGGCCTGACACACGCTGGATATAAGCTTTGCTCATTTTGCTCAATTTACTATGACCTAAAAACCACTTTATGGTACACATAAAAAAGTACCTTTCCTTTGTAAAGTTAAATATATTTTACTGTACAGATAGATATATTACATTTTAGGATATCAGTTCCTGATAGGCATTTGGGGAATTTCAAAATTACAAAGAGCTTACAATTAGTTGTAACTTATACATATGTGTTTTACATTTTGGACGGTATATCTCTGTTGCAAATTCTTAGAAAAACTATATATGTGCATATAATTTTGTTATATTACCAAACATTGCCAAATTTCATTTCATGAGAGTTGAATCATTTAGCACTTCCATCAGCATTTATGCCTCAAGTCCACTTGGGATGTATCCTGGTTTATGATATAATTTTTTTTAAAAAATGTAATTTTATCTTTTTCATATGGCTACCCACTTATACTAATATCAAAAAAATTATTTTTGATCTGATACTAGTTAGTTGATATAATAAATTCCTTCTGCAATTTACTAGTCTACTTTCTGTTGTTTCACTGGTCTGTTAAACCATGTGCCACCACTAAACTGTCTCAGTCACAGAGACCTTAGAGTATTTTTTGACTATCCCTTATCACTTTTCTTTTTCCAAGTTCCTCTAGCTCCTTGTAATGATAACTACACATGTTGTATAGATATATTCCTAAAAGCAAGAGACATTTCAACACTTGGCTTTATGAATTACTTTCATTGTTTTATTAAGATTTTATTTTAAACTTTAATTACTTATTTTTAGTTAGATGTGAACGCATTTATGTCTGTGCATGAGCATGCACTCACTGCCCACAGAGGCCACAAAGGGGGTGCCAGGTCCCTGGGAGTTGAGGCTATATTACAGGCAACTATCAGCTGCCAGGGTGGATGCTGGGAATCAAAATCAGGTCACCTTTAAGATCCATCTCCCTAGCCTTACTAGGTTCTTAATTATACCTAAAAGGGAAAATGAGAGCCAGATGTGGGGGTAGATGTCTTTAATAACAGCACTAAAGAAGCTAAAGCAGCAGGATCATGAGCAGAAGCTAGCCTGGGCTATGTAGTCAGACCTCATCTCAAAAAACCAGGGTGGGAAGATATGGACTAATAAGGACATCTACCTATTAATAAACAGCTATAAGTTAAAATTCTGATTCTTAGATAGCTCTAAATAAAATTAAACAGTTAATTTTTAACTGAATTATGGGAATTAGGGAAGTACACTTAGGCAATATCATGACTGCCCTATTGAGAAAGAGATTACAAGTCTTAATTAATGACAACAAATTTTTGTGCCATATTTAGTGGCTTATATAAACACGGAAGTCACAGAAGGCATACCGGGCAATCCTCCCCAGAAGAACTACCACTCTGATTTAGCAAGTGAGAAGTGTCACTCTGGTTAGTGCTTGCATGTCCAAGACGGTGTTTAACAGGAACTTTGTTAAGAACGTAGGCACCAGAGGTCTGTGGTTTGCCCATCATCTACAAATACAAAATAAATATCTATGTAATATAAGTCTAAAAAAAAACCACAAGAATGATACAAATTTAAGATAGAGATTAAAGTTGAAATGAGGAAGTACTTAAACTACCTGTAAAATTGTATTTTTTAAGGCACTATGAATATACAGATGGTTGTATTATCCATACTGTTTTGGATGTCTAATACATGTCATAACACAGCTGGAAGGAGCTCAGCAGGATAGCCTGTGCTAAGTTTGCACAAGTCCCTGTTTCAATCCTTAGCCCCCAAAATACATGTTTCACAGTAAAATACACACACACACACACACACACACACACACACACACACACACACACTTCATAATAACTTTTTAAAATCTTCTCTTTAGTATACAATGTTTTGAAGATAGTTTTTCTAACCCAGTATAAACAGCAGTGAAATGGAAAGGCAATCTTAGGCTACATTCTTTCATCATTCATCCAACATCTAGGACAAGTATTCACATTTAGGTCTGTACTGGCTGGTTTTGTGTGTCAACTTGACACAGGCTGGAGTTATCACAGAGAAGGGAGTTTCAGTTGGGGAAGTGCCTCCATGAGATCCAGCTGTGGGGCATTTTCTCAATTGCCCCTTGTGGGTGGTGCCATCCCTGGGCTGGAAGTCTTGGGCTCTATAAGAGAGCAGGCTGAGCAAGCCAGGAGAAGCAAGCCAGTAAAGAACATCCCTCCATGGCCTCTGCATCAGCTCCTGCTTCCTGACCTGCTTGAGTTCCAGTCCTGACTTCCTTTGGTGATGAACAGCCATGTGGAAGTAAGCCAAATAAACCCTTTCCTCCCCAACTTGCTTCTTGGTCATGATGTTGTGCAGGAATAGAAACCCTGACTAAGACAAGGTCCAAATATGAAACAGAACACAAACAAAAATGTCTGACTTAGATACTAATGAACAGGAGTGACTAACAGAACTGAGATGACCTGCAAGTATGTACTGTTCAGTGTTTTGAGATAGGAATTTGCTATGTAGCCCAGGCTGACCTCAAACAGATTTCTGTCTCAGTGTTCTGCTTGCTTGTTTTTCAACAGATCATATTTACCCTAAAGATGGTAGCATTTAGATGGAAATTGTTGTTGTCAGTATCTAGATAGCTCTAATGAACCATGGCTAGCTCTTTCCTTCATTTACTTTTTCACTGGAATGTTCTAAGAAATATGTATATACCAGTCATTATTTATTGTTTTAAGCACCAAGGACAGAAAACTATACAAAAATCAAAACCCTCATTCTTATCCAGATATGAAATTGCAACTGTATGTCCGGTGTTTGAGGCCAGGAGAGATGATCCTATTAAGGCCAAACTTAAGCTACAAACTGAAAATTCCTCTCAAAAACATAAAACAGGGACTGGTGAGATGGCTCAGTGGGTAAGAGCACTGACTGCTCTTCCGAAGGCCCTGAGTTCAAATCTCAGCAACCACATGGTGCCTCACAACCACCCATAATGAGATCTGATGCCGTCTTCTGGCTTGTCTGAAGACAGCTACAGTGTACTTAAGTATAATGATAAATAAATTGGAGCAAGTGGAGTTGACCAGAGCAAGCAGGGTTGACCAGAACAAGAAGAGGTCCTAAAACTTCAATTCCCAGCAACCACATGAAGGCTCACAACCATCTGTACAGCTACAGTGTACCCATATACATAAAATAAAGAAATAAATCTTAGAAAAAAAATATAAAACAGAATCTTAACTCTTTGGACGTTCCATTTCAGTTTTTAAAGGAGTAAAAATGTCTGCATGGGAAATGGCAGGACAAATGGGTAGATATGAAGGTGACTAATTCTAATGTAAACCAAAGTAGCTCAAGATTCAGAATTTAGAGGCAGACAGTGCATGTGCCTCACTGCAGATACTTCTTAAACACTCAGATTTTGAAAGCTCATTATCTAAAGACTGTCCTATGGGTGAAGCTAAACAGGTCAGACCTAGGTGAATCACCCTAGACCAGCTCTCTCAGCTTTAGGACACTGCAAAGCTTTTTGAAGCAGTTTCCTGGGCCTTTCCCACAAAAATTGACTCAGAAGATGAGGGGGGTGAGTAAAAAGCTAAGTTTGAGACCCTGGGTTTTGGTCCCCACAGCTACATAAAAGCCACACACACAGGCAGGGAAGCCACCTATAATCCAAGTACCTAGGAAGAAGAAACAGAAGATCCTTAAGATAAGCTGGCTAGCTAGATTGGCAGAATTGGCAAGCTCAGGATTCAGTGAGTCCCTGCCTCAGTAAATATAGTGGAGAGGATCAGTAAAGACACACGATGTCAAGTTTTAGCTTATACCTACCAACGTCGCCTATCCACTCATACTCACACCAAATAATTACTTATTTAATTAAATTAAAAATGGGTGAGGTCTAAGAATCTGTACTTCTTTAATAATCAGGTCTCAGGAGACCAGATGATACTGGTTTATACATCAAACCGTAAACAACCCTAATATGGAAGGTGTCAAGACTGTAAATTGGAAAATCCTGGCTGAGAAATGAAACTAGACTTTTAGTTAGTAAACACGATTACCTTTTGGATACCTCCATGGACCGATGAAGGGGAAGACTGGGTTACCATCACCTGCTGTGGATGGAGATGCTGTGGTAGGCTATGGTGTTGCTGTGAAAGGTGACTCAGGGTGTGCTGCTGCTGCAGGAGAATCTGTGCTGGGGACTGGAGTGCTGGTTGCTCATTGTTCTCTCTATGCCACAGGACTCGAATGAACCGATTGTTCAAAACTGCTTCTGTGCTAGAAATGGCTTTCCTGGCCTCTTCATTAGTAAGGTATTGGATGAGTGCTGCTTCTGGATCACCTTTAAAAGCAACCTTTAAAAAAAATAATGGCAACAACTTAAACTATGAACTAAATTATGTGCCTCCAAATTTATATGTTGAAATTCTGGCCCTCAATGGAGAACAAGATTAGGGAAAAATTCAGGTTACATGGGGTACTAAACTTGTGCCCTTAACATTTCTAGGTAAGATGGCCTTATGAGAAGAGGAAGGGGTCTCCACACACCCCTCTTTCATCCTCTCTGCCAAATGAAGACAGTGAGAAACCAGGTATCTACAAACTAAAAAGGCATTCCTCTGAAGCAGCTCATCAAGTAGCATTGGATCCCTTTGGAGTTGGAGTAACAGGCAGCTATGACCTAACCAATGTGAATGCTGGACCCCTAACTCAAGTCCTCTGGAAAAGCAGTTCAGCCCTTAATTGCCAAACTGTGTCTTTTACAATAGAATAAATTCCTACTGATTGTTTGTTCAGCCTATGTTATTCAATATACTCATTGAATATGAGAAAACTGTTCTACCTATATATAGTAAGCCATCTAGTTCTTTATTCTAAATGCCATAAAGAATAATGACAGAAAACATTTAAGAAAAAAGGACATAAACTTAAACTAACATGTAAATACAATCACTTAAATCCTCACTTGTACTACAGATTCATATATTCAAACTTCTAATAAGTAGACATAAAAAGATTATATTATCACAATTGATTTGATGTTGAATAATATACCAAAAATCTCAGTTTGTTAGATACATTAATATACACAGAAAAAGGTCATTTGTTCAGACAAAGACCTATGAACAACAACAAAAATAAAAGAACTAGAACAAATAAAATAACTAGTGTTTTCAGAAAAAGATTACAGAAAAAGAATCAAATAAATTCTCAAGAAGAAAGTCAGCTAAATAAGTCTATGATACACACATGCACATTCAAATATATAACAGAGTTTACAACTCTTTACAAAGTTGGAATTACCACTGCCTCTAATCAAGGTGAACTTCTAGGAATACTTTCCAAAACTCATAGCACACATGCATTCTGTCACTGACTGAATTAAATTACCTGGATATTAACTATGGTTCCAAATTTGCTGAAGTGTTCATTGAGCTTGGTGATGTTGTTCAGCTCCTGGGGGATCTTTTTCACCTCCAGCTTGGTGTTTGTGTACTGGTTCTTCCTCAGGAAGCCTGGCTTACTCTGATTGTTGTTCCCTTGTCTGAAACAAGCATCGATGAATCTTGGTTAATCAGCCCATCCTATGGCTAGCCAAGAAAGGCCATCTTCAGCAAGGAAGGTAAAGTTTAGGTTCTCTTCAAAAATTACAGAACTTTAACATAACCCTCATTACAATAAAGCAGAGGGAAAGGAAAACAGAATGAAGTATTTCAAAGAGAAGCGGCCCAACTGATACTGAAAACATATTAGAGCCACATAGGTGCCAGGCTACCTTTAAAACAAATTGAGTAACATCTTTAACCATATATTTTTCATTTTTAAGCATGTATTTTTCAACTTGTGCAAAGGTACTGATGTTTTCTTTCCCATCATTTCTAGTATGTCAATGATGTTTTTTACACATACCTTATCATGAATATCCTGTTAGCTTTTTAATTTCTAGGATATTCTAAAGGTGCCTCTTGGAACCCTAACTCTGAGAAACATACTTTGAAAAATCACTAATTAATGATTTGTTTGTTTGCTTGTTTTTCTAGACAGGTTTTCTCTATAAGAGCCCTAGCTGTCCTTGCTTTGTAGACCAGGCTGGCTTTGAACTCACTAAGTGCTGGAATAAAGGTACGCACTACCACACCTAGCAAAAACTTTATTAATACAAGAGAAACAACACAAGCATTGATTACATATTTCTAATAAACAAAACCATCTTACTTTCCCAGCCAAGGCTTCTTTGTAAGTGGCCCTTCCAGACCACTAATAGCTCTCTTTCGGCTCTCTGGTTCCAGGACTACTCTGGTGATGTTGCTATTAATTGAAACAGGAACTGGTGGTTCAGTCTGGATGACAATATTAGCAGCTGTTGGAAACAAAAAATTCCTATTAATGAATTTTGGGGAAACATCAAATGATTGGAATATTTAATCTAAAGCTAAAAAAGGTCCTATGAACAGCATTCTCCTACTACCATTTTTTATTTTTGTTTTGTTTAAAGGCAGATCAATGGCCTCAGTTTGCCAAGGGCTGGGATTAGAGGCATGCACAACTGTGTCTAGCTTACCACTTCCTTCTTAGAAATTCCTATCAGGAAAAAAAAAAAAAAAATAGAAATTCCTATCAGCAAGAAAAGCCACAAATGCCTCTATTCTTTACATTCAAAAAATTAAAATGCAAGCTTAAAACCTAAAAGGAAATACAGTGTGACAGTTAACTCAAGCAGACCATCAATGAATTCAAGAAAGTTATTGGAGAAAGTTGTCGGAAGAGCAAGGCATTTAATATATATATATATATATATATATATATATATATATATATATATATATATATATACACCATAAGTTTACTTACTTTTATAATATAAATATATAACAATTACTGTTTTCAACAAGGGATCAAACAGTACAACTAGGATTATTATCTTCTTCCAGTCATGGTCCAACAAAATGTTTACCACATAAAGATTTTCTTTTCATTTCTTTTCTTTTTTTCGTTTTGTTTTGTTTTGTTTTTCAAGACATGGTTTCTCTGTGGGGTCCTGGCTGTCCAAGAACTTACTGTGTAAATTCTGTGGCCTTGAACTAAGAGATCTACCTTCTTCAGCTGCCTGAGTGTTGGAATTAAATGTATGTGCCACCACCACTCAGCTAATGATTTTCTTATATGCAGTATTACATTATTTTGTTTTCCATTCTTTTTTCTTTTTTGAGATCGGGTGTCACTCTGTAGCCCAGGCTGGACTGGAACTCAAGCAATCCTCTGCCTCAGTCTCCTGAGCACTGACTGGAATTATAGTGAGACACCATGCCCTGCTATGTGTTTATATAGGATCATACTTTAATGTATTTGCAAGGAGGAAAATGAACTCACACTAAAGGCATATGCTTGTATTTTATCTTGGCTTGATTTGGGGGGGGGGGGG
>NW_022196895.1:38357597-38358192 GCF_008632895.1 Mastomys coucha | reverse complement strand
GGAGGCAACCTGAGACAAGATCTTACTATGTAGCCCTGGCTGGCCTGTAACTTACTATGTAAACTAGGTTAGCCTCAAACTCAGATATCTATCTGTCTGTCTCCTGATTGCTGGAATTAAAGGCATGTTTAATGATGGTTAGAGCCAGAACAACTGTCATGGCTTGATTTTTTTTTTTTAACTTTGAAATAGATCCTGATAGATGTAATTTTTATTGATTTTTGCTTGTTTGTTTTTTGTGTTTTTAGACAGGGTCTCATGTGGCCCAGGCTGGCTTTCAATCTGCTATTGAAAGCAGATAATCTTCAATCCCTGATCCTCCTGCCTCCACACAGATAAAAAAAATGCCACTGGGCCTGAGTATATATAGCTGTAATCTTAAAGAGTAAATTGATAAAATGCTAATTTACTTGCGTACTTAGGCTTGAAACTTTATTGGTTTGAGGCTACAGCTCTCAAAATGCAGATTATACCTTTGATCAGTTCTTTAAGGGAAAGGGACCAATCATTTCACCTTATGTCTGAACTCTATCTAACACTGTGCCCAGCATACAACTAAAATGGTCTGAAGTCCTACCAAAAAAAAAAAAAAAAA
>NW_022196895.1:38310492-38357579 GCF_008632895.1 Mastomys coucha | reverse complement strand
AAAAAAAAAAAAAAAAACTAATTGAAATTATTATTTTCTGTATCTAAAATAAATATATTCTAACTGTACCATTGAAATAAACTTCAGAAGCAAAGTTATTAAAAGACTTTTGAGATGATTACATAGTCTCTTTCAAAAGTGTAAGTAGTCTGATTTCCTCAACTACTGCATAACGTTTGTCATCAGAAAAAAGCACTCTCACCTCTTGGATTTGCATCCATATCTCCAGATGTGAGGCCAATCAGGTTGGGACGCTGTGTCTGTGCTCTTGAAAAGAACTGTCTGTACTGTGATCTACCAGAACTGGTGATACTAGGCGCTTCAGGATTATAACCATCTGGTTCATATGTATCTGAAAAACAAAACAAACAAACAAAACCCTCCAACATTTAGAAAATCATAATGCTGAAACTATTCTCTCATTACTATAAATAAAGAGTTATGTGTTCTTCAAAAAAATGTAATTACATCAATTCATACACATTTCTCTGTGAGTTATGTCAGACATTCCTTTAGGAGTAAAAACAGTACCACTCTCATGAACATAGAGACATTCAAATTCCAACACTGATATTTACTTCTCAATCCACTCAGTCTTGTTGTTTACCCTTGTGTATTAACCACTTACTTCAATTTTCAATAACCATACATATTTTTACCACCAATTTTTACACATATGAACAAGTTTATTAAAAGACTATTGAGTTTTGTGTCTCATCAATTTCTAGGTATTTCTATAATCAATAAATAAAATTTTTAAGCTGAAGAAAAAATAGCTGGCTTCCAATACAAAGCATATTTCAAATAAGAGGTAGATAAGCTAAAATTTCATATTTATAATTATTTTAAAACCACCCTATTATTCAATGTACGTTTTATCACATTCTTTTTTGTTGTTGTTTTATGTTTTTTTGTTTTTGTTTTTCCGAGACAGGGTTTCTCTGTGTGGCTCTGGCTGTCCCAGAACTCACTCTGTAGACCAGGCTGGCCTCAAACTCAGAAATCCGCCTGCCTCTGCCTCCCAAGTGCTGAGATTATAGGCGTGCGCCACCACCGCCCAGCACATTTTATCACATTCTTATACTTTTTTCTAAAACAAAAAAATCATTTTTAAAATTCTAACCCAATGTAACTATTTTACTAGTGTTAAAAGGATTCTGAGAGAAATGACAGATTCAAATGGCACATATCCTCTTTACTCTAAATCAAATCATAGCAAGGTAGACAGAAGACACTGGTTTTCATAGTTATGATTCATGTGTTTCTTTTTTTTTTTATGGAAAATGTGTTTAATAATTCATATAAAGTTCAAACTACAAGATCAGGTTCAAGTACATCTCTATTAAAGGCTATCACTGCTATGATCCAGAGTATAAGCTCACAAATGACCCACCTGCTGGAGAGAGAGCTCAGTGGTTAAGAGAGCATACTACTCTTACAGAAAACTTCAGTTGTTTCTCAGCACTCATGTCAATTGGTTCACAACCACTTGTAACTCCAGCTCCAAAGGATCCAACACCCTCCCTCTGGATGAGATGGGCATGTGTACTCACGCGTGTAAACCCACACACAGACATACACATACATACACAATTAAAAATTAATAAAATAAGCCAGGTGTGGGTGTACATGCCATTAATATCAGCATTTGGGAGGTTGGGGCAAGTGGATCTTCGTGAGTTTGAGGCCAGTCTGATCTACAAGGTTCTACAAGGCAAGTCCCAGGCTAGCTAAAGCAATGTAGTGAGACTCTGTCTCAAATAAAATAAAATAAATCTTTAAAACAAACAATCCCCCTTAGGAACTTCCTGAATTCTAAAAGCATTTTTCTGTGCTGATCCTATCTAAATAAGCTAAATAAGAACTCAGAAGTCTTTGGTGCAGCATATCACTCCCAACCCTCTTAGATTAAACCTTGCCCTGAATACTGTATTTCCCGATTTTAGGTTCCATAAGCATATTCTCTAAGCACCAACTCTAAGTTTAGAACAATTAAATGCCACTGAGGGGCAACCAACTGAGATATCTGGGGTCAATACTAACACTGCTGTAAGGATTCCTTCTTGTCCACATCGCGCCTATTTTCTTTCCTTTCACTTTTGAAAATAGCTCATGGTATAGTATAGAAAAACATCAATAGATTAAAAACTGGTATCCTGTAATAAAATAATAAATTAGTTTGAAAATTAGTCACTAGGGTTATCTGTGCTCTCTCCTTAGGATGGCTGAGAAAAGTTAATAAATTACTATAGCAATGATATTCCTATTACAAGAATTAAATTAATTCTCAGGGCTTATATTCAGCCTCAAAGCTTCCTGGTGGCAACCTAATAAAACTAAACTCTATTTTGGTGTGCTATTTAAGCAGTTATTCTGCCAGAGTATTCTTTGGCTTATACTCAATCTCTTCAGTTCCTGCTCTACATCCTTCCTTATAACTTTTTGTCTTCCACATGCAGAAGACAGAGTCAATCCTCAGTGTTTTCATCAATCCATTACTATCTTATTTTCTGAGATAAAGTCTCATTGAATGTTCAGCTATAATGGCTGGCCAGTGAATCCCAGAAGTTCTCTCAACTAAGTCTCCCATGCCAGAATGATAGGCATGTGCCCCTATGCCCAGGCTTTTATAAAGGTGCTAGGGATTCAACTTTAGTTCCTCACAATTTGGGGCAAGCATTATCCTGATTGATCTATACACTAAATTTTCACTTGCTTAAGTCAACTTGACAGAATTAATACTGAGAGAAACATGCTTTAATGATGTACAGCTTAAAAGGAAATCCTAGCTATTAAATTTAAATATGTTAAATGTCTGAGCAATACAGTTTGAAGATGATAGGTAAAATAACAAATTCCACAGATCCCACAGTTAGGCTGTCCTGGCTAGTTTTATGTCAACTTGACACACGCTAGAGTTATCTGAAAACAAACTGCAACTGAGAAAAATGCCTCTATAAGACTGCTATAAGAAATTTTCTTAATTAGTGGCTGATGGGGGTAGGGGGAGAGCCCATTATGGGTGGTGCCATCCACTGGCTGATGGTCCTAGGTTCTATAGGGAAGAAAGCTGAGCAAACCATCATGATCAAGCCAGTAAGCAGTACCCCTCCATGACCTCTTTCTTCATCAACTCTGACTCCAGATCCTTGTCCTGCTTGAGTTCCTGTCCTGACTCCCTTCAGTGATGAACTGTGATGTGGAAGCATAAGCCAAATAAATCCTTTCCTCCCCAAGATTCTTTGGTCATGGTGTTTCATCACAGCACTAAGACAGAAGCCAATTCTAACAATTAACAAAATAAACCCTACTTCAACTTTTAAGCAAATGAACAGAAACTCCCACCGTTGAGGCTACAAAAAGGTTTGAAATTCACACAATCAAGTGACTTTGTCCAATGACCCCTGGGAATACAGAACTTGAATAAATATAGGTTCTACAATAAGGTCAGGCACAGTGGCAAACACCCAAAAACCTACCACTCAGATCCCAAGTTCAAGGCTAACTTGGACCATGTCATGACCCTTGTTTGTTTTTTAAAGAGCCCTTTAGTTACGAACTGAAATCCAAAAGACTAGCAAGACAAACATCTTTTTTAAAAGATACTATCAAAACACCAACAAAGCATACCACAGATCTTCAGAATACATGTCAATAAGGGTGAAATAATTTTCAACAACCCTACACTCATTATGAGCAATCTGTCCACACAATACAGAGTAGAAGGGAGAAACTATATTTATCCACCACCAGCAGGAAACCAGATGTTTGGCTTTATTTCAAAGAAAAATTACCCTAGTTCTTCTGTAATATACAAGTCATTAACTAAAAAATACTCAAGTAAATACTATTTTCCTATATAGCTTATCAGAAACTACCTCAAGGAAGATGTGACTGTTACCAAGGCACTGAATGTAAACATACAGGACAACAGAGATGACAGACACACACAGAGGACCTAATCATCAACAACCACTAGGGACAAACCAAAGAAACAGAGAAACAGAAAATAGCTCTACCTAAGAGCTTTAATAGGAACTCTGAGTGCCAGGTGATATGTTAGGTTGACCAGTTTAAGGTATAAAGATCAGTGAGGAGGATGGCCATCTGCAGCAAAGCTTACCTGGGACCAGAGGGGTGGGGCTGGAGACTGAGGTATGATACCCAATGGAGGATCCCATGAGGTTTCGAGGTGGCACCAAACGAGCTGCCAACAGAGGAGGCGGTGTCCCCAACTGAAGTCGCTCAGATGCAGCAGCACCATGTTCACGAGAATACATGGGCTGTCCTATAGAGGAAAGAATAGGAGGGCAGCTGGGATTGAGAGTCAATGCTTCTCTGAGGCAATGGTGTACTTCCTGAGGATGTGAGCCAAGAACAGAGAAATTACAACAACAGGAACAGTAGTAGAGAAAGACATTATTGAGATTCTAACTCAAGAAAGCACAGACATGCAACTAGTTAGGATGCATCAAGGTACAAAGAAATTAGCATTGCATAATCTGCCCTTTAGAATCCTTTCTCCTGTCTCTGTCTCTCTGTGTCTCTTTCCTGAGAGAGGGTTTTGTCCATGCTTGCCTCAAAGTCACTGTATACCTGAGGCTAACATTGAAATCCTGATCCTATTGTCTCCATGGTTTAAGTTCTGAGATTGCAGGTATGCAATACCACACCTAGCTTTCTACTGTTTTGAATCTTAAGTGAAGTAAATGTAAGCTAGTGTTATCTAAAGCTGAGCAATGAACCAATTGAGTTAAAGAAAGGCACCCTGAGCTATTGTTCAGATAGAATCTAATAGTCAATGAGCTACAGAGATATCAAGGTTGTCATGCACATATCTCTCTAAATACAAGTGAAATATCAACTCTGCACAAAATATACTCCTATATCTAAAAGAAGGAGAAAAAAAAACAGTAAAAAATACAAATTATCATACGCATGGCCTCATAAAGAATAAGAAATGTTCACTAGAAGAAAATTTAAAAAGTGATGGAAATTTGTTATCACCATAGAGAGGGCAATAACAAAGAAAAAAGATGAAGGAAAATCAACAGACCAATACTAGATATAGGAAATGATTGTGGATATTAGGAACTATGTTTTAAAATACATAGTTGGACACATTTATGGACACAAACACACAAGCACATGCACATATACCACACACTTGGAAAAAAAGACAAGTATTACAGAGTAAAACCTTCCTTTGATTTCTACTTAGTACCATTCCCTAACAACATACAAAACATAAATTTATTATAAAGTCTAGTGAATACTTTATATAACAAGGCCAGACATTCACTACAACATAAGACATAGTAAAATTAGAAAGATTTTAATATGTAACTAACTGCCTTACAATTTCAAAATCCCTTTAGATTTTCAACATGAACTGACAAGACATGCCACAAAGTAATCACTTGGTTTCATAGTAGTAAGAAGAATAAGACCAAAATCTCCCATCTTCTCTGTCCACATGAAAAAGTTCACAGCAAAGCAGATGATGTAACTACATATTTAACACCAATCCTTTCAAACTGTGTTTTAAAAGATTTAGTCAATCACTATATTGTAACAGCAATTTAAAATAACCCTCAAACATTAGAAAACAGATCAATTATGACCTACTACAGAGAATTTTCTTTGACAAACAAAACAAAACAAAGCAAGAAGCATAATGCTCAAGAGAAACCAAAAGAAACATAATGCCATCTGTATGATGGCTTTAAACATATGATCCAGCATAAATGTACCTGGTACATGTAATCAGTAACTAGACTATAGACTAACAGGCAAGATTGTACAATGTCAGTTTTTAAAACCACAGACAACATGTGATTCAAACACTAAGAAGGTAGCTAGAGTTGGTGCATGCCTGGTGCCTCTGAGGCCAAAAAAGAGTGCTGCATACCCCAGAGTTGTAAGCTGTTCTGTAGGTGCTCAAAGTGTATCACTGTCCTTAACCTATGAGCTATCTCTCCAGCCCCAAATTTCCCAACACACTAAAAATATATATAAAGCTCTTTACTTTACTTGAACAAACCAAATTATACAGTTTGGAAATTACCAATTATATTATTTACAAAAAAAAAACACCTTGAACAATTTTAAGGGTCCAATTTATCTGTCTTAAAGACAGTATTTAAAATGAAAACTAAGGAAAGTACATTAAACTCAAGTAAACAAAAAGATATTAAAAAAAAAAACTATGACCAAAACACTCTATTATACTCTCCAAATGTTTTTTATGTGTATGTTTTGTGTTTATGTATGATGAATGTACATGTGTTCCTGCGAGTATTCATGTGCATAAATGTGGGCATGCGTGCCACTGGGTGTGTTGAAGTGGAGTCAGATGACAATCTTGGGTGTCTTTGCTTTTTCACTTTGTTTAGTACAAGTTTCATGCTATTCATCAGTTGGTCCTCAAGAATCCAGAGAATCTGCTTCTCTTCTCACTGGAGAAGCACTCAGATTCCTGACATGAGCTACCATGTCTGATTTTATCTGTTCTGGAAACCTGAACTCCAGTTTTCACACTTGTACAGCAAGTTTGTTATCCATTTGAGCCGCCTCCCCAATTTTCAAATGTTTTTTCACACCATCTCCACTGTAGACCACTGGAGTGAGGATTCAATACCAGAACTTTCTATATTTATTTCTCTCTGTGTCGTACACATGCAAACATGTGGAAGTCAGAAGACAAGTGTAGAAGTCAGAAGACAACTTACACTGGCTTTCTCTTCCCCCTTAAGGGTCTTGAGAATCATATTTAGGTCAGCAGGTTTACAGGCAAGCATCTTATCTTTACCCACTAAGCTATCTGACCAGGCCCTGCAATTGAGTTTTAAGTGCTAAGATGGCTATCAGATGCTATCCTCTAGGGCTTTGATTTTTTTTCTATAAACTGTGTGTGTGTGCTGTATGTACATGTTCATGTAGGGAGATGCATATGAAGACAAGTAGCTGACATCAATGTTCTCCTATATTGCTCCATGCATGGAAGACAAGCATTCTACCAACTTTGCTCCATCTCACATCTTATTTTTGAGACAGTATCTTTCACTGAATCTATAAGGAGCTCCAGGAGTCCAACTGTCTCCTTCCCTGCAGCACTAGAGCTACAGGCACTCACTACTATACCTGACTTTTATTTGGTGCTGCGGATCTAAACCCAGATCCTCATGCTTACACTGTAAGCACTTTACTGAGCCATCTTCCCTTCTTCTCCCTATATATTTTAGAATCAAATTGTATGCTTTTAACTATGGAAGAAAATTCACAAAGCAGTTTGAATGATACAATTGTGACTTGTCCAATATTAATATTCTACATGCCAACAAATTAATTCTCTTTACAAACAGTGACACAGCATCTAAGATTATAAAGTAGTAAAACACAAATACATGAGAAAACACTTTTTATTGGTCTTAAAGTTAAAATGGTAATTATTAAAAGGACTGTTTCTACTCTAAGATTCTAGCTAGCTAGCTAGCTATCCATCTATCCATCGCCCTGACTGTCCTGGAACTCTCTCACGGTAGTCAAGGCTGGCCTCAAACTCAGAAATCTGCCTGTCTCTGCCCACTGAGTGCTGATCTTAAAGGCATGAGCCACGACCACCTAGCTTAAAATGTAATTTTTTTTTAAAGATTTATTTTATTTTATGTATGTGAGTACACTGTAGCTGTCTTCAGACATACCAGAAGAGGGTATCAGATCCCATTAAGATGGTTGTGAGCCATGATGTGGTTGCTGGGAATTGAACTCAAGACCTCTGAAAGAGCAGTCAGTGCTCTTAACTGCTAAGTCATATCTCCCGCCTTTAAAATATATTTTTAAAATTAAAAAATATACTAGATATTTTTCTATGTAGTCCTTCTTCTGAAAAAGCAAGAAGCTGATAATTATATTTGTTCCCTAATATTCTTAGGTCTGTTATTAATCTCTCTCTGGAAAACAAATATTCAGAATTCCAGTTCTAAAACATTATGCTCTTTCTTTTTAAGATATCTTAGCTCCCTGCATAACATGCTACAATACCTGGCACATGATAAACACTGACCAAATATTTTCTGAGTTAATGAATATTGGGCTAAGTCACTGAGATTACTGGCAACTGCCCAATTTCTTTCTTTCTTTTTTTTTTTTAAAGATTTATTTATTTTTATTTATATGAGTACACTGTAGCTGACTTCAGACACCCACCAGAAGAGGGCATCAGATCTCATTACAGATGGTTGTGAGCCATCATGTGGTTGCTGGGATTTGAACTCAGGACCTTCGGAAGAGCAGTCAGTGCTCTTACCCACTGAGCCATCTCACCAGCCCAACTGCCCAATTTCTTAAAATCAACACCAGCTGGGTGTGGTAGCACAGACCTTTAATCCCAGCAGTCAGGAGGCAGAGGCAGATGGATCTCTTGTTAGTTCGAGGCTAGTGTAGCTTACTATAGTGAATTCCAGAACAGCCAGGCATATGTAGAAAACCCATCTTATAACTTAATAAATAATAATAATAATGATATAAAAATTTAATAATATAAAAATTAACACCAAGCAGAGTATTTATAGTGTGTCACAATACTTAATTTGGTATAAAAAAATAAATGGATAACTGCCAGTTTCTTTTAAAAAGCAGAGTTTTTACTATGACAACACTAAATGTAACAATATAAAAATATGCCATTTGCCTAGAATACAATAAATCCAAGATTTCATATAAGTACAAAAGACATTTTAAACTGTTAGCAGCTAACTCACAGAAATGAGGAGTTAACTGCACAATGGTTACTAGTAAAGCTGGGTAACAGGAACCTTCATCATACTGCACATACCTCAGGTTACTATATTATCTTCATTTTTGTATATATTTGATTTCTCATAAGCAAAAACAATGATAGCAACAATAAAACAACCTGTACTATATATGAGAAGATACTAATCAGAAGACCATGAGACAGAAGAAAATGTCAGATTTTTGATTTATATTCATAAAAGGGAAAAAAAAATCAAGCAGACCTAAATTTAAATATGCATCATTATGTAGCAAATGCTTCTATGTCATGCAGGAATCTTAACTAGGAGACGAATGTTTCTCAAGTTGTTAGACTTGAACCTTGAAGCAGAAAAGAATGCATTTATGTAGCAGTAAAGAAGAAAATGCCTTTTCTTGAGTCCCAGCAGGAGCACAGACACTGTGCATGTTAGAAACAGTGAAAAAGATTAGCAAAGGAAGACCTAAATCATTGCAAGAGTCAGAAGCCTAAGAGAAGAGTCTGATGATTCAGAAGGAAACAGCAACTAACCACTGAAGAGTTTGCATGGCAAAGGTTAACACTAAGTGCTATACTTTGGCAGAGGTGCCTACACAAACATAATGGTGTCAAATAACCCAAAATGGCAGTGAGTCAAACATAAGAGAGGTTCTAGTGGAAATATAGTGAAGGAGAAGAAAACGGGTTTTGATGAACTAGGTTTTTAAAAAGCAAAAGCAAGGTTGGAGCTTGTTTTGTGTGCTAGGTGGGGCTAGTGTTCAAGTAAGTATACATACATCTTTAAGGTAGAAAAAAGCAGTGTGTCAGTCATATGATGATGTCCACATGAGTAATTGACTCTTGTACTCATCAAGAAAGACAAGAAGGGTAGAAGGCATTGATTTAAGAACAGGCTTTATTTTAAGAAGTTGAAATCTGACAAGAAAATAGTAACTACATAGAATATACCTAATCCTTTCAGGTTATCAGATGCCAAAGACATATTAGATGCCTTACACTTTCCCTTCAGAAGAATCACAATGAAGTAACATTACTCTCACTCAGAAAAAGAAACTGAGGTACATACAGAAGTTAAGTCACTTGGCCTAGATGAGAGAGAGAGTAGTGAAGACCCAGGATCTTAAACAGGTCCATCGACTTTACTTGGTTGCCTCTTTGTGACATGAGAGAGATAAGGAAATGTTTCAAAGGCAAAGCAAATTATACGCACATATACATAAGAAATGGACATACCACCATTTCTGTAGACTAAGAACTCATTATCTAACACTGTAAAACAACCACTCTTCTGACTGTTTTGTTTTTTTGAGACAGTAGCTTAAGTTGCCCAAAGCAGCCTCATACTTGCTATGTGGCTGAGACTGTTCCAAGTGCTGGGATTTACAGGAGTTATGTCATCATGCCTGGCTTAAGTGACCTGTAAAAAATGTTTCTGAAAAATAATTTTTTAAAAATGCGTGTGTGGGAGCTGGTGAGATGGCTCAGCGGGTAAGAGTACTGACTACTCTTCCAAAGGTCGTGAGTTCAAATCCCAGGAACCACATGGTGGCTCACAACCACCCTTAATGAAATCTGATACCCTCTTCTGTGTACTCATTTATAATAATAAATAAATCTTTTAAAAAAAATGTGTGTGTGTGTGTGTATGTATCTCAAGCTGGATGATGGTTACACACGCCTTTAATCCTAGCACTCGGGTACCAAAGGAAGAAAGATCTCTGAGTTTGAGGCCAGCCTGGTCTATAGAGCGAGTTCCAGTACAGTCAAGACCACACAGAGAAACTCTGTCTCAAAAAAAACAAAAACAAATAAGTAAACAAAATCACTAGGCACTTGATTTTTAAAGAGGTATAAATCAAGAAAACCACTTTAAAATTAAACATGAATGTTAAAAATGTGTTAAAACTAACTATAATTTATGTTTTCTATCTTCACTTCAACACACAGTTAAGTAACTATTAGACATACTTTACCTGACTCTTGTATACTTGTTAGAAACCAGGCCATATGTGTTCAGAGAGTCCTTTAGCAGAAGCTCAATGCTGTGACTGCAGCAGTCACTATGAAATGGCTCTGTGCTGCCATTCTACAGTATCTGAGGGCTCATTGCTTCTCCCCACTCCAGCACACAAAATTAAATTAAAATACAGCCATATAACATGGCTCCTTTGTAAATTTGAATACAATTGTACAGTTATACATTTCACAAGGACAAGCATTTTGGTGTACTCACACAGTGCCACATTGCATGTATGAAGATCAGAGGACAACTTGCAAAGAGTCCTTTCTCTCCTTCCACCACGTGGGACCCAGAGATCAAACTCAGGTTCTGAGCTTTGGTGGCAACTATCTTTACTTACCATCTTGACAACCCATCAAAAGCACCTTTTGGGATGTTCTGTCTCCCTACTAATCCCTAGACTGCCCTGAACAGGCAGAAATGACACTACAGAGCCTGCAGCCCAACATGCAAAACTCTAGCCTTTGACCAGAATTGCATAACTGGACTGGAAGCTACACTCACACTAACATTCTGGAATTGTACACCACCCAGTCTGAACTGCCATCCTTTACAGAATCCATCCCCAGGAGCTACAAAGGCTCTTCTCTTCATCAGAACATAGGCAGACACTCTGTTCCCTGTCTCACAACTGCAGGTGGCACTCCACTTACTGTGTAGCTCATCTGCCCTGTGTATGAGAAACTGATCTGTTTAATTAAAAACAAAAAAACCCAAAAACCTAAGAATTTGTTGAAGTGACATTTACTTACTTTCTGATACTGTATAAAGGAGGTTCTGGGGTAAAGGAGGAGGTAGTCTTGCTCCCACTGGTGCAAGATTGGGCACTGCACTTGTCCCAGGCTGATCACGGCTGTTTATTAAGCTTGACTGTGAAATGGGAGGTCCTACAGAATAAAAAAAAAGTGTCAAATACAGGATTAATAATTCCTGGTAAGAATGTAATACTAATACTAATATATTCAGACTTAATCTTGATGACACTCCTAACTCTCCAATAGACAATGCTCATCACAAGGAAAGGAAAGCAAGACTGAGTGCCTTTGCAGGCAAACATGAGAAGGGAGGAAAGGGACTTGAGGAACAGTAGATGGCATGAGCATTAAGTAATTAATGAGGAATCTGTAAATGTGAATACCATGGAAAGTATCAAAGATAGTGAGGCCAGGCCATGGTGGTTCTGCTGTTAGCCCGAGCACGAGAGTGGTAGAGACAGGCAGATCTTTGTGAGTTCAAGGTCAGTCTGGTCTACATAGGAGTTCTAGGCCAGGCATGGTTACAAAGAGAGATTCTGTCACCAAAAAAATAACAACAACAAAAGGATGAAGGGCAGGGTTAGAGATGTAGTAGCTCAGTTAGTGGACTGCTTATCTAGCACCCACAAAAACTTGATTTGGATCCCATCCCCAGTATGATGGCACATGTCCGTAAGTGGGGTCCTTGGAAAGTAGAGGTAGGAACAGAAGTTCAAGATCCCTTGTCTCTAAATAAATAAATAGAGGTCTAAGGGCAGTAAGGATGTAGTTCAGGAGTAGTGTTTGCCTGACATCTGCAAGACCCTGAGGCTCAACTGTCAGTACCCCAATAACAAATTAAATTTAAAATAGGTAAATAAAAAGAAACGCTGAGGAGAATAAAATCATTTTAACATATATTGTAGAAGTGATGTGTTAAAAATAAAATCTCTTAAGCTTCCATTATGTTATCTTTTCCTATCACTTTTTAAGACTTATATAATCAACTTACATGTATGGATAGTTTTGCCTGCATGTATGTACAGCACATAAAATTGTGCTTAGTGCTTATAGAGAGCATCAGAATCACTAGAACTACTTATGAATGGTTCTGAGCCACCATGTGGATGCTGGGAGCTGAACTCATGTTCTAAGGAAGAGGAACAATTGCTAAGCTATTCCTTAACCACCTTCTATCAATATTTAATATTCACAGTTACTAAGTTAAGAAGAGCTGACGGTGATGCTCAATGGTAAAGTGCTTGTCTAGTGTACTAGTTAGTTTTTGTCAACATTATTCTAACTAATCACCTGGGAAGAGAGCACCTTAATTGAGGAACTGCCTCGGCCAAGACTTATCTGTAGGCAGAAATTCTCGATTGTTAATTGAGTAGAAGGCCCTAGCCCACTTTGGGTAGGTGGTCCCTGGGCTATATAAAAAAATGTTGCTGAATAAGTCAGTAAGGAGCACTCTTTTTTCTCTGCTTCAGTTCCTGCCTTGTCTTCCATCAACTATAGACTGACTGTAACCTGAAACAAACTCTTTTTCTTTTCTCCCAAAACCTATTTCAATCATTGTTTTATCATGCCAACAGAAAGAAAACTAGGACACAAAGCATATACAGAGCCCTGTAAGGTACAGCCCAACACCACCACCCCCTAAAAGCAAAGCTGAAAAAAAAAAAGACATGTTTTCATTAACACCTGTATATTAAACCCTTATCTATTATTCCCCACTTTTACATTTTATTTTGTGTGTATGTGTTTGTATGTGTAAGCTCACATGCTACAGAATGCATGTGGAGGTCAGAGGCAAGCTGTAGGAGCTGTTTCTCTTTTTCATGAGGAGCAAAAGGACCAAACTCAGGCTATCAGGCTGGATAGCAAGCTTCTTGATTTGCTGAGCCATTTATTTCATGGCTTATCTTATGATCAGTGTTATTATTATTATTAATTGAAGGGAGGTTGGCCCTAGTGTGCATATGGTGGTCAGAAGACAAACCTATGGAGTCAGTTCTCTCTTACTTCTATGTGTTTTTAAGGACTGAACTCAGACCCCCAGGCTTACACAGTAAGCACCTTGACCTGCTACCATCCTGCCAACCCTTTTGTTACCAACTTTAATGTGATGTATACTTTGCTACAGAGAAGCTTAGTAGTGGGTACATAGATAGGACTGCGCTTGATTATTTTTACTTATTAACTGCATTGGTTTTAGTTTTGCAAGGAGGAAATCAGGTCCTCAAACATGGTCAAAACCACTATACTGAGCTATACCACAGCCCAAAATAAATTGCTTTAAGAAAAAACAGTTGAGGATATAGTTCAAAGGTTGACAGTTTGCCCAGAATGACCTGGGTTCAATCCCCAAAACTGGGAGAAGAAAAGGAGAGAACCAGATGATGCAGGCCTGTAATCCCAGCTACACTGCAAGAGGATCTCAAATTCAAAGCCTGCCTGGACTACAAAGGTAGTTCAGAGCCAGTCTGGACAGCTTAGTGAGATCCTTATCTTATGTAAAACAAGTCAAAAGGGGCTGAGAATAAACCTGAGTGAAGAGTGCTACCCTAGGCATGAATGAAGCCTAAATTCTATCACTAGTACCAGGAACAGAGACATACTGCTTAAGTTAAATGGCAATAATTTTTAAAATAATAATTTGTTATTCTTTAATAATGCAATGTTAAATGTCTGTACATAGATATTTTCTTACACCTTTGCATACATGTAAATAATTCACTCTAAGTTTTTTGGTTGAATTTAAAAAATTTAGTCTTATCCTTGTTCTTGCTATACTCATAACCTTACCTCAACCATCTGCTCAGCCTCCAGAGTGCTGGATAACAAGAGTGTGTCACCACACCCAGCTAGCAACCAATAATACTTCTTAAATAGCCTTTTTAATGTGTGTGTGAGGTATGAAGGTATGTATGTACACCCGTGCATGTGTACAGAGGTCAGAGAAGGATGCCAATTGTCTTGCTCTCTTACTTGCCACCTTATCCCCTCTAGACTCTTAACTGAACCTACATGTAGACTGGCAGGCAGCAACCCTAGCAATCATCCTGTCTCTACACTACCCCTCAGGGATGAGACTACAGGGACAGAGCCACGTCTAGCTTTTAATTTCAACACTTGGGATCTGAACTTAGTCCTTACACAGCAAGCACTCTTACTGACTAAGCCATCTTCCCAGGCCCTTAAACGACCATTTTTAAACATTTGTTGCTCTTGATTTGGCTAGATACAATAATGAAGTATTTAAAAACACACACACACACACAAATAAAAAGTCTTTTTCAGTAAAGAAATCCACATAGAAATCCACACTGTTAAAATGGCATGGCATTTAGAATTTACTCCCACGAAAACAAATCAACCCAAAAAACTATGAAGAGAGAGTAAAATCAAGTTGGCTTAATAGAATCACTGAGGCCAATTAAACAAATACTACCCAAGTTATTCATCCGTATGTCTGTCTGAAAGATTCTATAACAAAAAATTTCAAGTATTATTTCAATATTCTTGAAGAGATTTTCTTGAAATACTAAGAAAATCCATAAAACTCCCAGCATGTTTCTTCTCTATCATCTTAAAATACTAATAGCTAAAAAGGTTTTATCTCCAGGTCAACACAAGTCAGACTACTACAAGCAAAGGGCACACTGCAGATACTATAAAGAATGGCAAACAGTAAGAACATCTTTATTATGGGAGTATATTTTAAATTCCATTACTGTTTTCAAGCATTTTAACAGTTAGCAAAAGGGGCAAGGTTCTTCTAAATACAACTCATCAACAAAACAAGATTCAACCAACACATACTTACTTGGTATGGGAAGCACAACAGAAGGTGGAGGCTGACCATGTCCTTGAGGAACAGGAAGTCTCATACTATGGCCAGGGCCTGGGCCTGGGCCGGGACCAGGGCCAGGGCCAGGACCAGGGCCTGGGCCTGGGCCTGGCATTGGAGGCATTAACATTCCGGGAGGTGGTGGAGGAGGAAGCCCAGGAGGAGGGGGTGGGAAAGGAATCATACTTGGCAGAGCAACTTCATCAACAACTAGAGGATCATTTCCATGATCAAACTGACAAAGGTCACCAAGTACACAAAATCCTCTTTCTGTAAGAATTAAAATTAAAAAAACAAAAACAAAAACCTTATTACGATCTACTTAGAGTTCAAAGAATAAAACAAATTCCAGAAAACTCAACATCCTAATTTACATTGTAGGTTTTTTTTTTGTAAGAAGTCAAAATCTCCTTAGTGTTCTCCTATTAATGACCACATACCCTTGAAGTAGAGGCAAGAGTACTCTCTATATGAGAATAGGATATATTGAAATTTTAAAACATTAGGGTCAAACAGGATAGATACTAAGTAGCTACTATAACCAAGTTGCTAAATTTTCATAATAAGAATCAGGTGTGGTGTTACTCCTGTAATCCTAGCACTCTAGAGGCTGAGGCAGGAGGACTGCAAGTTTGAGGTCAGCCTGAGTTACATGCACATTTGAGGCAAGTCTGGGCTGTACAGTAAGACTCTCATTTAAAAAAGAAAATATTTTTTTAATAATAAAAATTAGGTATTTTATCAAATAATCATTTACCAAAGGTTTGAAAGGAAGGAATAAAAGATAATTTCATTTTGGTGATCCATAGTATTATTTTAAAGCAACCATTCTTGCTATATACAGTTTTAATTTAAAATACTCAAGTAGATAGGAAAAATGACTTACAATGATCCACAATATAAAATAAAGTTGACAATTGTTTTAAAATATGATAGATATTTTGTATCTAGATATAAGATCTATGATATAAGATATCTATATAAAAGTTCAAGAACATTCCCAACTCTAAAAAAATAAGTTTGGCATGCTAGTTACCCTGATGTGATTACCACACACCAAATACATGTACTGAAATGTTATTATATGCTATAAGTATGTATAGTATCCATCAATTTAAACAATATTTTAACACTAAATTTCTACTAGGCAAGGTATAAAAGGCTATTTGTTATAGTACTGCTAATAACTGAAAATGCTGGAAAGGATTTATGGGTATTTATGATAAATGAGTTAAGCCTATTTTCATACTAAGAGCCAATTGAGCCATACTAAAAAACAATTGAGAAGTTCTTTATATGTCAGCATTGAGTTATTTTCTGGAAACTATAATTGAAAAAACACTACATGGCATATGAAAAAAACCACTAGTATTCATATAAAAAAGCAAGTCAAGCTGTTGGGATACACCCAGGCAGTACCTGCAACCCTTGCTCCCCTAGCTGGGAACAGCACATACAAAAGAGAAGGCAATCTTTACCATCATAATCTCTGCAGCGCCTCTTTGGTGGTGGGTTTCGACCAAAAGAATTGGAAGAGCTATGATTGTTATAGTAATTAGACCAGCTCTCAGTTGTGTTCTCAGAATGGTGCGCAGGTGCAATCACAGTGACAGTGCTGGGAATAGACTGTGCCCCAGAGGAATACTGCTCAGAAGAGTTTGGAGGTGGAGCAGACACAGGCACATAAGAGCTCTCCAGGTCATTTCTTTCACTCTTAAACTTTGATCTTTCCCTGTGCTCTGTTTTAGAGACAAAGAAACAAGAGATGAAGAGGTCACATATTTTTGTGCTTAAGCCACATTTATCTCAGAACAGCAAGGCTAATAAGAACATTAGCCTAAGCTTCCTGAGAGATCCACAGCTTCAATGCACTCACTAGTAATATATTCTAAGAGCAGGAATGTTACCACTGCACATATCTCAAACAACTTGTGAAAAACAATGTTTTACTGTATCAACATCAAGTATGTCCACTGGAGAAGCTGACCCTTCTCCACTGGGGTTTTAGGATTTTTTTTCTGTCTTTTACATTTTTACATTTTTACACTGGGCAATTTTTACATTGGGCAATCTTATTATAGCAAGTCAATTACTTTCAGAGAAAACAAAACAAAAAGCAAAAGAATGCTAACAACTTTTACTTATGTGGTGTTGCCACTGATTAAAAGACATTTGTATCAATTCTAAAAATTATTTAGGGCTGGAGAGATGGTTCAGCAGTTAAGAGCATTGGCTGCTTTTCCAGAGGACACAGGTTCAATTCCCAGCACCCATGTCAGCTCACAACTGCCTGTAACTCCTGTTCCAGGGGACCCAACACCCTTACACAGACATGCATGCAGTCAAATCAACAATGTACATAAAATAAAAATAAATTCATTATAAAAATTATTTAAATGTAGGTATATGTTTCAATACTTAGGAATAACTTTAAAAGAAACTGGCTTGATTCTAAGGGTGCACAAGATCAGTACTGTCTCTGTAAGAAGATCAATATCCAGCCTTTTGAGACAATTCCAGTTTTCATTTCTCCCACTGTCAAACAAGCCTTCCGGGGCTGATGCCTACTCACCAACATTCCTGTTTGGATCCCGGTCTTTGCTGCGGCCCCTGCTTCGGCTTCTACTCCGACTCAAGCCTCGGCTCTTACTTCTGCTCTTGCTCCTGCCCCTTCTCCAGTCATACTTCTCCCGGTACAGCTCGTTCCGCTCGTAGTACCGCTCATAGTCCCTCCACTTGCCATCTTCTCTTTTCTTCTCACGTGTTCTATAATACACAGATATAAAAGCCATATGTAGACTCTAGAAATGAGATCTGTACACAAATCCAGAGAATTAAATACTCTCTTTACGTCATCACAATTCATACTGTCTATTTTCGTATATCTCAAGACTACCACTAATTCTTCTAACCATTATTAAAAGAGGGAAGGGTTTTCCCACTTCAAGTACACAGGGTAGGGAGAAATGAAAAAGAAGAGGTGAACCCAAAGTATGAGAGAAAGAGAGGACAAATAAGAAGGAGAAAGTTTGAAAGGTTCACAACAAGTCATCCTAAACAAAGACCACTCTGTGAATATACACCAAACTATACCCTTTTGGCAAATGCTAACTAACATGGATAATTCTAATACCGCACACCCCTAAACAAATGGAACATTTCATTACAATTCTCTGAGGAGACTGCTCCCACCCCTGTGCTCTTGGGGAAAGCAAATAATGACTGTTTATAAAAGACACAGAAGCAAAGACAATAGCAAGACAAAATAGAAAGAAGGCAACGTTCTCACCTCATGCTTTAGAGAGGGCTTAAGATCATAACTCTGCATACTTACAAGTAGCTTTCAATAACTTACTACTCAGAGACAAATACAAACCTTCGTTCACTAGATTCTGAACGACTCTTCTGGGGACTAGGATATTTCTTCTTTCTCGTATCTCGTTCTTCTTCTGCTGGCTCTTGAAATACCTGCAAGATTTGTTAAAAATAAGACCAGTTCCACTCTAAGCTACAAACCCAGTCATCTGTGTAAGAGAGGATATAAATCAGTTTATGAATACTGTGGCCTAAAGCAAGTGTGACCCCATATGCTTATAATTCCAACACCTGAGAAATAAAGGTGAGGCATCCTTAGAGTACCTGAGACCCTGTCTTAAAACAAAGAAATCCCAACAGATTCTCAAAAAAAGGATAAACACTCTAGTTAAATTGTTTATTCACAGACTGTTACAAGCATAGTTAACATGCTGTTTTAAGCCATTTCCAAAAAAGTCAGAACAGAAAAAGTAAAAAACAAGCTCACATTAGTTCAAAAAAAGGAATGTTACTGGCTGTGGTGGTACAGTCATATGACTGAGACAGAAGGATTGCTATGTTTTAGGCCAGCTGGTCTATACCAAGACTGTCTTTAAAAAAAAAAAAAAGAAAAGAAAAGAAAAGAAAAAAGTCAGGTATAGTAATGTATACCTGTCATATCCACATATAACAGAGCTGAGGCAGGAAGACTGATAGAAGGTTAAGGCTGGCCTATGAACATAGTGAGTTTTGGACCTCCAGAGCTACACAGCAAGACTCTGTCTAAACAAAATATTATAATATGTATTTTTTAAAAACAAACACGCCAACTTTTATGTTACTTAAAGTGTAAGTTACTTCTAGGATAAGAAAAGAATAAGAGCCAGGTGGTGGTGGCTCACGCCTTTAATCCCGATTTCCTGAGTTCGAGGCCAGCCTGGTCTACACAGAGAAACACTGTCTTAAAATACCAAAAAAAAAAAAAAAAAAAAAAAAAAAAAAAAAAAAAAAAGAAGAGAGTAAGGACATCATTCTCTAAACTGTCACAGGAAAACTAACAGGCACTGGATACCATACAGTAAAACAGTTTATACCTTCTTCATTTCAAAATAGAGGCAAGCTGGAAATGGTGGTGCACACCATCTATCTTAGCACTGGAGAGACAGAGGAAGATATGAGAACCAGACTAGCCTGGTCTACATATCAAACTCTAAAACAGCCAGGGCTATACAGAGACACTGTCTCAAAATAAAAAAATAATAAAGACAAAATTTAAAAATAAAAATAAATTAATCAAGTTTGGGCTGAGTGCGGTGGTGCAAGCCTTTAATCCAGCATTTGAGAGGCAGAGCCAGACAAAGCTCTGTGAATTTGATGCCAGCCTGAGCCTGGTCTACATAGCAAGATCCTGTCTCAAAGAAACGAAAAATAAAAAGTTAGTTTTGGCCACGTGTGTTAACATGCAAAAGCAATCCTAGCAAGTATTTTGGAGACTAGGACAGGAGGATCATAAATTCAATGCAACCTCGGATTAGCATGAGACCCTTAAAAAAAAAGTTGGGGAGTTCAGAGCCTACCACGTACAAATGAATCAGATCTGTAAGAACTAAACAAATTTCCAATAATGAAGAAGCTCTTCATTTATTATCAAAATCAGGAAATGAATGAATGGACCAGAAGGTAATAATTTAATAAAATGTAAACAGCACAATAATGGCATCCACAAGGCAGCAGAGACTACACGCTCATCCAACTAGATTCAAGTCTGTTCTTCTAGAAACTTACAAGGAACACAATTGATTCATAACTCCACCTGGAAGCAACAAGCTGAATCTAGATAATAAAAACACCACAGAATAAATAGTGTTTCTTTAAAAAATAAAGTCTCAAGAAGTTCTGGGAAAAAGAAACAAATGCCATGTGCATGGTAAATTAGAGCACACGTCTTCTGTTGTTTTTCAGCACCAGAATGAACTAAGTCAATGGTCCAATTTCTCTTGCCTGTCTCCCTTGTGGCCAATAATCTAATTATAAAAACAACTGACAGTATAATGCAGCTGAGGATCAAAGAGGTGCCTAGTCCTGAGATCTGCTTTCGAACCACTCACTGTAAAAGCCCAACTGTCCAAAAGACCAGGAATTAAACCATTATATTTATGTAGGGTTATTTGCGAACTACTGCTTATACCAATAATCACAACTAACTCAAACATAAAATTAGGACCAAGAAATGCCAGACAGATGTCAGTTAGAAGAGCTCTAGGGCTAAGCTCATATTATCCAGATTTTGGTTTTCAAATTAGGACTTATTTTTAAGTCCCTGCAGACACAAATGTGCCCTGCATTAAGTGTATGGTACTGGGGGAAGCTGGAAGGCTACAGGACCCCCGAGAGATGGGTTGCAGGTGTTTGCATGCTCTGACCTGGGTGCTGGGAAGCTCATGAAGAACAGCAAGCGCTCAATCTACTGTGCCATCATCTCTCCAGCTCCCAGGATTACTTTTGTTAATATTCAAATCAATTATCATTTAAACAGATTCTTTCGTTTTTAAGATTTATTTATTATATATATGAGTATACTGTAGCTGTCTTCAGACACACCAGAAGAGGGCAATAGATCTGATTACAGATGGTTGTGAGCCACCATGTGGTTGCTGGGAATTGAACTCAGGACCTTTGGAAGAGCAGTCACTGCTCTTAACATTTCTCCAGCCCTTAAACAGATTCTTATACACCAGTGGATAATGTACAATGACTATAGAAAAAAGTTATTTGCTAGTACCTATTCCAAAGATCATAAATTACACACTATATAAAGCTCCAAAGAAGCCGGGCTGTTGTGGCGCCCACCTTTAATCTCAGCACTTGGGAGGCAGAGGCAGGTGGATTTCTAAGTTCTAGGCCAGACTGGTCTACAGAGTGAGTTCCAGGACAGCCAGGGCTATACAGAAAAACCCTGTCTCAGGAAAGAAAAAAAAAAGTTCCAAAGAAAAAATTCTGTACAGTATGCAAGGAAAGTTTCCATTTCTGCTACTTAAAAAGACATACCAAGAACCTCACTAGCCTACTTTTTAAAGACTTTCTGAGGCAGGCTCAAAACCCTTGAATCCTACCTAGCCGTTGGGAAGTGGAGGCAGAAGGATCAGAAGTTCAAGGCCACTTTTGGCTGCCTCAAAAAGTAGAAGTTGGGGGCTGGAGAAATGACTCATGTTAAAAGCACCAGTTACTCTTCCAAAATACCTGAATTTAGTTTCCAGTACACATATGGCAAGTCAAACTCCCTGTAACTCCAGACCCAAGAGATCCAACACCCTCCTCTGGCCTCTGAGGGCATTACATCTACATGGTATAAAAGCACACATGTAGGAAAAAATACCCATACACATAAAATAAAGGTTTTTTTTTTTTTAAAGTACATGCATATATAAAAAGAAACTATATAGCACTATATAAGAATAAAGTAAGTGGTAATGGTCTCAGCTGATCTTTATTTAAAACATCCATATTTTGTTAGATCAGTTCAATTATATAGCATTTAAGTCAATAAGAGTGCTAGTAGAGAGATGTCTCAGTGGTTAAAAGTAGTGGCTGCTCCCTTAGCACAAACAACAATATGAACTAACTAGTACCCTCAGAGCTCCCAGGGACTAAACTCCAACCAAAGAGTATGCATGGGGGAACTCATGGCTCCAGCAGCATGAGTATAGCAGAGGATGGCCAAGTTGGTCCTCAATGGGAGGAAAGGACCTTGGCCCTGTGAAGGTTCTATGACCCAGTGTAGGGGAATGCCAGGGCCAGGAAGTGGGAGAGGATGGGGTGGTGAGCAGGGGGAGGAAGAAGGGAACAGGGGATTGTTTTAGTTTTTGTTTTGTTTTTTTTATTTTATTTTTTTTCTTATTTTATTTTATTTTTCTTTTATCTTTTGGAGGGAAACTTGGGAAAGGAGATATTGTAAATAAAGAAAACATCTTAAAAAAAAAAAGTAGTGGCTGCTCTTCCACAGGACCTGAGCTTGATTCCCAGCACCCACATGATGGCTAACAACTGCATTTAGCCCCAATTTCAAGGGATCTAATGTTCCCTTCTGGTACTGTGGACACATGGTATACAGATATAAGTACAGTCAAAATACCCATTTGCAAATAAAAATAAATCTCAAAGAATTTTTAAAGTGAATCAGGGATGATAAATAAACAACACACAAATCTCAGAAAGAACTCCACACAAAAAGGAACAGAACAGACTATAAGTAAAAGGCCCGACTGGGTAAACTAATAAATGGACAGTATATGGTATGAAAGTTAAATATATTAAAACTAATAATGGTGCTATAATTATCTTAAAGCTTGTGTGTGTGTGTGTGTGTGCGCACTTGCTCACGTGTACAGGTGGACATACCACATGTGAGTGTACATGTAGAGGCCAGAGGTCTATGTCTGGTATCTTCTTCTATGACTTTCCACTGTATTCTTTGAGACAGGTTCTCTTTCTAAATCTGAAGCTCACTGGTACCACCATACTGGTATCCAGCAAACCCCAGGCACCCTCCCAGTATTGGTATTATAAGGCATAAAGGGTCTGTGGGAGCTGGGGCAGGGAGGGGGTGTTTGGGATTAAACTCTGGTCCTCATGTTTATAGAAGTGAAACCTTTTTATAAACTGAACAATCCAGCTTTTTCTGGAGACAAGGTTTCAGGTATCCCATTTATCACCCCTAAATTCACTATATAGCCAAGGATGACTGTGAACTCTGCCCCTGATTCCTCTGCCCCTGCCATATAAATGATGGGATTAAAGGTGTGTACACCACCACATCTGATTTTATACAGGGTTACTGATAAAACCCAAGGCTTTGTACATGTTTGGCCAGTATTCTACAAACTGAACCAAATCTCCAGCTCACTAAAGAATATTCTTTTTTTTTTGGTTTTTTGAGACAGAGTTTCTCTGTGTAGCCCTGGCTGTCCTGGAACTCACTCTGTAGACCAGGCTTGCCTTGAACTCAGAAATCTGCCTGCATCTGCCTCCCAAGTGCTGGGATTAAAGGCATGTGCCACCATGACCTAGCAAGAATATTCTTATTCTTAGAAAATGCAAAGAGATAAAGGCCATTATTTATGTGAGCAATGACTCAAAAAGTTATGATATGGACATATAACTAAAGTAAATGGAGCAAATCCTCATAACACAGCTAAGCAGGCATCATGTAAGTGCTGTGAGTGCTATCTATATAACTGATGTTAATTTACAATTATTTCTAAATAAAAGATTTAAAGGTCACTTTGCTGTAGAATAAAGTAAATTTTAGATTTATTTATGTGAGTGCACTGTCGCTGTCTTCAGACCCATCAGAAGAGGGCATCATATCCCATTACAGATGGCTGTGAGCCACAATGTGGTTGCTGGGAATTGAACTCAGGATCTCTTAAAGAGCTCTTAACCACTGAGCAATCTCTCTAGCCCTGACCTTAAAGATTTTTAAAATATATATAAAGTAAATTTTAAAAGTTGGAAAATGGGGGTTAGAGACATAGCTCAGTAGTTAAGAGCACTTGCTGCTCTTTCCAAAGGACCCAGTTCTCAGAACCCATATGACAACTCACAAATGTCTGTAACTCTAGTTCAGGGTACTTGTTTTAGTTAGGGGTACTACTGCTATAATAAAACACCATGACAAAAGTAACCTGGAGAGGAAAAGGTGTACTTGGCTTATGCTTCCCCATCACAGTCTATAGCCCAAGGAAGTAAAGGCAGGAATATGCTCCCTGGAACTGGATTTATAGATGGTTACAAACTGTCATGTTGGTGTTGGGAATCCTCTGCAAGAACAAGTGCTGTTTTTTTTTTTTTAATTTATTTTTTTAAACAATATTTTTTTCAAAGATTTATTTATTTATTATATGTACACTGTAGCTGTCTTCAGACATCCCAGAAAAGGGTACCAGATCTCATTACAGATGGTTGTGAGCCACAATGTGGTTGCTGGGATTTGAACTTATGACCTTAGGAAGAGCAGCCAGTGCTCTTAACTGCTGAGCCATCTCTCCAGCCCTAAAGTGGTTTTTGTTTGGTTTGGTTTTTTCCAGACAAGGTTTCTCAGTGTATCCCTGACTGTCCTGGAACTCACACTGTAGACCAGGTTGGCCTCGAACTCAGAAATCCGACTGCCTCTGCCTGTCAAGTGCTGGGATTAAAGACTTGCACCACCACTGCTGGGCTAGAACAAGTGCTCTTAACCACTAAGCTAACTGTACAGTTGATAAAATAAAAACAATTCTTTTTTTCAAAAAAGTTGAAAAATATTTCTGTTCCTGGACTAAATAGAGATTATATATTTGTACACTTAAAAGTACCTTTTCTACATTCTTATTACTACCTGATTTATAAATAAATTATAAATGAAGGCTATAATATTTCTATATTGGCTCAAATAAGCAATTGGGTTGGTATCTTTTTCTTAGGATTTTTTTTTTAAATTATGTTATGGGGGTGGGTATGTGTACATGAGTGCAAATGTCCACAGAGGCCAAAGGCACTGAATCATCTAGGGCTAGAGTTAACATGGTTATGGCCACCAGAAGTAGGTGCTGGTAACCAAACTCAAGTTCTCTGTAAGAATACTACATACTCTTAACTATTGAGCCATCTTTCCAGCCTCTTAGCTTGGTATCTTTAGTCATGTTTTTATACCTTAGCAATATTCCTATTTATTTTTCAAATGTTGACAGTGTGGTTAAAAAGAGTAAAGCATTTCCCCATCTTTGTGATGCTAGATTGTTATCCAAGTCTCTATATGTACCCAAACTTTTGTTTAGAAATCACTGGATTTCTGAGGTCTGAAGTAATGGCTCCACAGTTAATAGTGCTTGCTATCTAATCACAAGGACCCGAGTTCAGACGCTGGCACCTACATGAGTGGGGTGCCCTACTCACACCTGTAACCCAGCTCTGAAAAGCAAACAAACAGGATCACTAGGGCTTGCTGGCTTCTAGCTGACCTGAGAAAATGCACCTCTAGATGGAGAGACCTTGTTCAAAAAAAAAAAAATTTCTTTCAGGGTGGGTACGATGGCACATACTACCTATATCCCTACCATGGGAAGCAGAGGCAGATGGATCTCTATAAATTCAAGGCAACATGATCTACATAGCAAGTTCCACTACACAGGACTACATAGAAAAACCTTGTCTCAACAAAACAAACAAACAAACAAACAAAAAACCACAAAAATAATTTCAACTTGCAATTAAGAATTCTGGTGACAGAGTCTAAGAAGTATATTACCTCTTCTTTAATTTCTTCTTTTTCTTGGACTAGTGGTTTTGGCTCAGGTTTAACTGGTTCCAATGGTGGAAGGTAGTTTTTAGTATAAAGACTTTCAAATAGTTTGTCCACAAAACCTGAAGTCTCTGAAGAGAAAAAAAAAATTAAATGTTATACAAACAAAACTGCAAAGTTTAAATATTGTTGCCATCACTTTAAAATACAGGAAATCATTAACACTGCTGTCAGGGTTAAAAGCAAGACTTACCTTAAAGGAAAAGAAATCCACTTCTAGAGATTTTGTTTCTTTTTAAATCCTTCAGACATAATTGTATGTGTGCAAATTATATAAATATAACATTTTGTTGCTTAAGAACAAAAGATTAGAGACAAAGTTCCTATAAGAAAGAGACTAACAAAATAAATTATCAAATAGAATATAAAACTTCTCTTGACCTACTAAGAATACAGATGTGAAAGATATAAACACATAAGATACTCTTATGTGTTTATATGTTCAAAGAAACTAAAATGACAAACTGTGTACTACAGGTGGTAAAAAGACATAAATAGAAGAGGAAGAAGTAATTTCGTGATACAATCCTACAGTTAGACAGAATGCACTACCCACTCAAAGAATGAATTAGGTCTGTTTACATGGGTTGAAATCAGTATCAGGGCTTTTCTCAACTCCATATTTTGGTCAAACTTCCTCAGACAAATAGAATAAAAGAAACAGGTAATCTTGCCGAAAACATAAGTATCAAAATATTTCTAGTTTTACTCTAATTAAAGTAACTTTCATTGGTCTTGCCCTCAGGGGTACTGCTCAGTGGCAGACTCTTCAATTCCTAACATAAGGGAGGGCTGGGTATTTCAAAGGCATCTCATGTTGCAATTGTTACACATTTCTAAAAAGTCTACTACTTTTACCACCAAAAAAAAAAAAAAAAATCTTCATACATATTCCTTTATGCTACTAATTTTACAAGCAAACTTTTTTCAAAATGGTAAAATTGTTAGCAGAAATGGAATGTGGTGGTTTACACCTGTAATACTTGATTCAGGAGGCCTGGCTGGAGGGCCATCAACCTAGACTACTCAGTAGTTCCAATATTCTATACTGGAGTGATGCCCATTCCCATAAGGATGGATGAATTAAATAGATGAATAGATGAATGAATGAATGAATGAATGAATGAATGAATGAATACTACAACCCAAGAGCTAGAGAGAAAGCCCAGCAGTTAAAAGAGCTTGACTGTGGTTCTTACACAGGACCTAGGTTCAGTTCCAGTATCCCATGGCAGATCACAACCATCCATAACTGAGTTCCAAGGGATCTGGCACCCTCTGAGGGCCCTCACAGGCACAAGCATGTAAACAGTACACTGACATACATGTAGACAGAACACTCATACACATAAAATAAAAATAATTTTTAAAAAAATTAAAAATAGCCAGGCAGTGGTGGTACATGCCTTTAGTCCTAGCACTTGGGAGACAGAGGCAGGTGGATTTCTGAGTTCAAGGCCAGCCTGGTCTACAGAGTGAGTTCCAGGATAGCCAGGGCTATACAGAGAAACCCTGTCTCGAAAACAACAACAACAACAACAAAAAATTAAAAATAGGTTTGGGGATATAAATGAGTATTTGCCTAGTATACAGAAAACCCTGTGTTTAATCAATAATAAACCAAGTTTAGTGGTTTATGCCTGTAATGTTTTATCCTAGTACTTCAGAGGCAGAACCAAGAAGATCAGAAGTATCCAGGCAATGGCTACACAGAGAAACACTGTCTCAAAAAACCAAAACTAAACAAACAAAAAACAAAAAAAGATAATCAGAAGTTCAAGGGTCATCTTCCAATACATGACACATTCAAGGATACCCTGTGCTATATGATCTCTACCAATAAAGAAACACATAAGAATAAATAAAACTGTTACCTCTTGTTAACTGTTACATATAACTGTATATAATAAATTAGACTCTTCAAAACCTTTTGAAAGTAACTTCATATTCTTTTGTATTTTCACATGTACTACTTTTTAATTTGAAAGACAGTTCAAGTAAAAAACAAATAAACAAACAAACAAATAGAGCTGGGCAGTGGTGGCACACGCCTTTAAATCCCAGCACTTGGGAGGCAGAGGCAGGCGGGTCTCTGAGTTCGAGGCCAGCCTGGTCTACAGAGTGAGTTCCAGGACAGCCAGGGCTATATAGAGAAATCCTGTCTCAAAATGAATAAACAGATAGATAGATAGATAGATAGATAGATAGATAGATAGATAGATGGATGGATGGATGGATGGATGGATGGATGGACGGACGGACGGACGGACGGACGGACGGACGGACGGACGGACGGACGGACGGACGGACGGACGGACAGACAGGAAGAAAGAAAGAAAGAAAGAAAGAAAGAAAGAAAGAAAGAAAGAAAGAAAGAGAGAGAGAGAGAGAGAAAGAAAGAACAATAGGAGCTGGGCGGTGGCGGCGCACGCCTTTGATCCCAGCACTTGGGAGGCAGAGGCAGGTGGATTTCTGAGTTCAAGGCCAGCCTGGTCTGCAAAATGAGTTCCAGGACAGCCAGGGCTATACAGAGAAACTCTGTCTCAAAAAACTAAAAGAAAAAAAAAAGAAAAAAAAAAAGAAAAGAAAAGAAAGAAAGAAAGAAAAAACAATAAGGCTAGTGAGATAGCTCAGTGAGTAAAAGGCCTTTACCACCAAGCCGGCTGACCTGACTCCAATCTCCATGCCCTACATGGCAAGAGAGACTCTACTCTTCAAAGTTCTCTAACCTTCAAATGCATGCTTTGGCATGCGCGCGCACGCGCGCACACACACACACACACACACACACACACACATACACACACACACACAAATAAGTAAATAAATAATATACCAAATACTGTAGGTTCCAAGTCTCTACTTGCAAGAAAAAAGCAAGGGAGGAAAAGATTACCTGGCAAATAAGTAAACGGCAGAATATTACAAGTGCTATGCAGTGCTTGCCTTTAACCCCAGTATTCAAGCGGCACAAGGTAAGCAGATGTTTATGAGTTCTAGGTCAGCCTGTTCAACACAGTGAGTTCCAGTCCAGCTACAGATACATACTGAGACCCTTTCCCAAAATATGAGAGAGGGAGTTGGGGAATGGAAGGAGAGGAACAGGGAGAAGGAGAGGGAGAACAGAGCTGGGAGGAATAAAGGGTAAATGATCACATAGGAAAACTGTGCATGATGACATCTGAAGAGACCAAAAAGGAGAAAGAATATTCTAGGCAAACATAAAACATCTCCACAGGCTCTGAGTAGGGACATATTCACTGACATTTGAAGACAGAGGTATGCAGTGTGGTTTAGAAGAGGACTAGACAGGGGTGGGGGTGGAGTGGGGCAGAAAATATCAAGAAAACAGCAAGAGAAACTTCCTGCAAGCTCTGTTTCATGGGAGGACTTTGGTTAAAAGATAAGAGATCTGTTTATTTTGACAGTCTTGTGAAGCCCAGGCTACGTAAGAACCCGGATCTTCCGATCCTCCTGCCTCCAATTCCCGGGTGCTGAGTTACAAGCAAGCACCTCATGTCCAGCTGAAGGTGAGAAGTTAAAGGTACAAAGAGAAGAGAATCCTATCCATCTTTTCTTGGATCTCAACATGCCCCAGCTAAAAAAAGAAAAAGAACATTGGGTTCACTGTATTAACAGCAAGAATATGCAGCTTCAGGAGTACGGAGATCGCTTGGTTAGTGAAGCACTGAATTTGAACCCAGAATCCATGCTGTGGAGGCACTTCTTTGTAGTCCTGGCACTGGAGAAGGAAGATCTCTGGGGCTTGCTGGCCTGCCACTCTAGCCTACTTTTCAAGTTCCAGACCAAGGACACAAAATAAAAAAATAAAAAAATAAAAACACGACAGAAGTCTCCTGAGAAATGACATGCATTGGTTGGCCTATGTTTCCCACAAGAACATATGTATGCCTGCCTGTGCATGAATATAATATGCATACATACATACAACCAGGCACATGCAAATACACACACACACACACACACACCGACACACTAGAAAGCAGCTTCAGTAGCCTTAAACAATTATCTCTTAACTATCAGCTCAGTACAGCCCAAAGCTGAAAGAATCTACCAAATATTAGAAACACTATCTCACTATAGGGAAGAAGCAAAGAAGGACAGGAAAAGCTGTCCTTCCTAAACACACAACAAAAATGGAAGCATCATGAATGGGGATACTGATGAATTCAAAGGATCCTTCCTATGAAGTTTATACCTGTCTTACTTCCGAAGCACATAAAACTGGAATGATACTGAGATTAGCTTGGCACTGTGCAAGGAAGGGTTACACATAAATTCAGGAAGTGTTTTTCCCCTTAAGCTATTCCTTTATGAAGTTTGGTTGTGTTGCTGTTTTGTTTGAGGCAGGGTCTTGCCTAGTAAGTAGCTCATGTGACTTGGAATTCCCTTACATAGCCCCAAGTTGGCCTCCAAACCCTGCCCCAGCCTCCCAAATTTTGGGATTACAGGCATGTACCAGCCCCACTGGCTCTTTTCAGGAAGTTTTAAATTAAAAATATTTACCTAAAATACTTGGTTGAAGGCCCACAACAATTACCTTTTTGTAAAAAGACATCAAGTTGGTCAGCACAAAAGGCTTTCAATTCCTTCTCAGGTTTGTCCTTCTTGACCAGTGCTACAACATAGTTGGCTAGGGCTGAAGGGTCAGCATCACATCTAGTTTAAACAAAGAGAAAATTAAAATCATGAAACATTGTTTGTGAACAGTAATGTTACTAAAGACATTACCCATATTTTAGAAAATCAAAGATTTAAATTGACTGCAAATATAGGCAGCTATCATAACAAATAGTACTCCAAGTGAGATTTTCCTTTTCTGCTTGTTTTTTTTCTTAAATATTTAGTTTGCCTCCTATTCCCAAGGTTCTAGAAATACAAAGAACATTGAATCAGTACATTTATTTGATTTCTCAGAAGCAACAAAGAAAGGGTTACCCCTAAATTGGTGCCACAAATAAACACCCCCAGGAACTATGTTTCATGTGACCACTGAGGAAAAAGCAGGGAAGGGAAAATGATGAGACAGATTACTCCTCTTCTCAGATTACCTTTCCACAGAGCCACAGGGACCATCATTCAAAACTGGCTACTCGAAGTACCACTAACCTTCCCACCCTGCTCCTTAGTCATTACCCACTGTAAGCAAAGGAAAACTTCAAGAGCTAGAAACAAGTATACAAGTGTTCGAAGGCGGCTGAAAGAACCTTCATTTGCTTTGATACTCAAAAGTCACCTCCTGTGCCAGAGATCGCATGATTCTGGCTTGCTGATTCCTGACAAATCTGTCAGAAGTAATGTTTGATCTTAAAAGTTTACATGTTGGGGCTGGAGAGATAGCTCAGCAGTTAAAAGCACTGACTGAACTTCCAGAAGTTCTGAGTTCAATTCCCAGCAACCACATGGTGGCTCACAACCATCTGTAACAGGATCCAATGCCCTCTTCTGGTGTGTCTGAAGAGAGCTATAATGTACTCACATAAAATAAATAAATAAATCTTTAAAAAAGTTTACATGTTTATATATAAATATATGTGTATACACATACATATACACACATACGTGTGTGTTCATATCCTAATACGTGCACATTTAAGTAACATATTTAAGTATCCCATGTGGCTTCAAAGAGTTATTTGGGTTGTTCTGTTTTATTTCTGAAACAGGGTCTCACTGGTCCAGAATTTTATGTGTGGCCTTAAATCTGTGATGCTCCTCTTGCCTCTGCCTGCTGGAATTAGGGGTGTGTGCTACCATGCCTGGTTCTTATCAAGGTAAAAATGAACATTCTAGATGACAGCAAATTAATCATCATGTAAGCAAAATGGTCAAATCCTTATAAAATGCTATTCAATATAGTCTTATTCTATAATTCTTAGTTCTCCTTTGTCACACAGAAAGTTTAAGACATTTCAATCTATGACCGTCAATCACATTTTCTAACAAAAGGAAAACTAGCACCCTCTACTTCAGAAGTGCTAGCTCATACTTATAATTCCCAGGATTTGGGAGATCAGGGTAGGAAGATCACACTGAGTTCAAGAACATACTGGGCCAAAGAAACCCTATCTTCAAACAAATAAGTAACTAAACAAAAGCTTACACATTAGTAAAAGAGCAAAGCTTGTCTTCATTGCCAACACTGTTAAGAAAGGATGGTCCTGTAAAGCCTATATACCTAGTGGACTGGGACAAGAGCTCATTGGTAAAGTGTTCACAGCACAAGCATGAGGACCTGACTTTGGATTATTAGTCAAGCAGAGACAGGTCCCCAGAACTTGATGGTCAACCAATACAGCCAATCAGTGAGTTTCAGGGGAGATGAGGTAGAGATGGGGGAAAAAAACACCTGATGTTGACATCTGGCTTCCATATATACACACTCACACAGAGATATCATGCACCTAATTCTAGAGCGACAGAGACAGATAGACTATGAACCTAATTCTAAAAAAGAGAAAATGTATTCACTCTCAATTTTACAAAACTCAGAACTAATTTACATAATCAGAAGCAAGGGGCAAAGTGTGCTAAGAATGAATATGATGTATTATTATTTGCATATTATACAAATATACAATTTTCTTTTTTCTTTCTTTTTTTTGTTTTTTTGTTTTTGTTTTGTTTTTTTTCAAGACAGGATTTCTCTGTATAGCCCTGGCTATCCTGGAACTCACTCTGTAGACCAGGCTGGCCTCAAACTCAGAAATCCACCTGCCTCTGCCTCCCAAGTGCTGGGATTAAAGGCGTGTGCCACCAACACCCGGCCATAATACAATTTTTAATTAAAAAGAAAATTGTAGCTGGGCAGTGGTGGCGCATGCCTTTAATCCCAGCACATGGGAGGCAGAGGCAGGTGGATTTCTGAGTTTGAGGCCAGCCTGGTCTACAGAGTGAGTTCCAGGACAGCCAGGGCTACACAGAGAAAAACTCTGTCTCAAAACAAAACAAAACAAAAAACAAACAAACAAACAAAAAACCATATTATGCTTCATAGTGACGCCGAGAGACAGCTGAAGTTGGTGTCTGTTAGACCCTAGCTGCTAACATGCAGTATGCCTAGAGCCAATATATCGGGGGAATACATAAACGAGAGGAAGGAGGGCAGTGCTGAGTATATCCTCCCTACGAGATACGTCGGGGAGATGATGGATGGCATGTTTCACGGAGAAGGAACCCTGTTCTTCCCCAGTGGGAGCCAATTCGATGCTACCTGGAAGAAGGGATTGGTGGTGAAGGTTCTCTCTCAGCTCACCAACATGGACCCACCCAGAAAAATCCCCCTGGGCTAGTATGACTGTGGAGATGGCTTCTATAACCAGGGTCATCAAGGATTATCGGAACTGCTTTCTGAAAAATTGGCACACAAACTATTCAGGAAGCAGAGCCACCACTCACTCAGCCCTCCAGCTCAGATATCAGGACCTTCAGCCCATATACAGCAATGCCTCCAGCTAATGAAGTGAATCTCTGGGATGCACCACATCCTCTTCATCTCCTCTGCTGCCTTGCTAGGCCTGGTTCCCATCAGGCTCCTCTTGCCACCCCATCTGCCCTAACCTCCTACTTTCAAGGATTGGTTTGTCAATGCATCACCCACACTGCAGTTTGCAGCAAAAAATTCACCATACACACACACACACACACACACACACACACACACACACACAATATTATGGCTGAAAAGACTGCTCAGCAGTTAAGAGCCTTTACTGCTCATATAAAAAAAATTCAAGTTTTGTTCCCAGCATCCACATCATGCAGCTTACGATCATCTGTAACTCCAGCACCAGGGGATCCAAGGCTCACTTCCGGCCTCTGTGGGCACTGCATGCATGTGCACAAACCTCTGCACAGACACGCACCATGCACACAATTTTGTAAAGAAATAACTCTTTTAAAATATATTGCCTTTTGGAGAAGTATGAACAGATCAACTTAGCACAAGCCCAATTTTAAATTATATATATTTTAAATTTAAAATAAAGATTTGGACCTTGGGCCAGGCAGTGGTGACGCATGCCTTTAATCCTAGCACTTGGGAGGCAGAGACAGGCAGATTTCTGTGTTCAAGGCCAGCCTGGTCTACAGAGTGAGTTCTAGGGCAGCCAGGGCTACACAGAGAAACCCAGTTTCGAAAAAAAAGAAAAAAAGATTTGGACCTTGGCTAAGGATACTCTTCTTGTTTAAACACTTGTGTGCATGTTTACATGGGGATTAAAGGACAGTCTGTGGGACTCTGTTCTCTCCTTATAACACGTGGGTCTGGGGACTGAACTCAGGTCATGAGGCTTGAAGCACCTTTACCTGCTAAGCCATCTTACCAGCCACAGATATTCTCTAACACTGACTTTAAAACAGATGATATAGAAGGAGCAAAGAAATGCTTCAATGGTTAAGAAGGTGTATTTCTTTTACAGAGAATCTAGGTTTGATTCCCAGTACCCATAGGAAGAGTATAGCCATTTGCAACTCTAGTTCCAGGGTATTTAACTCCTATTTTATTTATGGTCTCTGCAGGTACCAGGTGTGCACGGTGAACATATATATATTCATGTATATACATATGTACATACAAATATATATATATATATATATATATGTACAGGCAAAACATTCATACTCTATAAAATATTTACATAAATAAATAAATATGGCAGAAAATGGCAATGTTATTTTTCTGTGCTCTTAACGCCTGAGCCATCTCTCCAGCTCCTGTAAATTTAATTTTTAAATGTTTTGAAAGATTAGGTAGAGTCTACCTCTGAAGTAAAATTAGGCTCTAACTCTATGCATGTAAAATGTATTTCACATCACATATACTTTTCTAGTGTATATCTACAAGACAAATAAATATTCTATAAGCCTCAACTAGTAGTTACTTTTAATTGAAATAACAATCAGCAAAAGAAAGTTTCAAAAATAGTGTTTCCAATAGGAGGACTCATTAAAACTCACACATAACGTAAGATGTTTTAATGATCTTTAAGTCATCTTAAAACAAAACCAGTTATACAGCAGACATGTTGGCATAGACTTGACGTCCCAGCTACTGGAAAGGCTAAGGCAGAGGGATTATAATTTCAAGGCATTCCTGGACTATAGGATGAACTAACAGCCTATGCAATTTAGTGAAACCCTATCTTAAAATAAAACTAAAAAGCTGTAGAAATAACTCAGTGGTGGACTGCTTGCCAAATATTGTCCTACAAATATCTAGAAGGTCCTAAATTTGAATTTTTTTCTCTTCTGATGAATTCTCCATTTGTGGACATTATAAGAGCTAACACATCAGCTTCATATTTGAAGCATATACTAATTCCCAAATGAAAATGTAAAGGTTCTAACTTGACACTAAACTAAGAGACAATACTAAAAAGTCATTTGCTGGCATTTGCTTCAGGAATAAGACAGAGACTACTAAACCTTCAAGCAAAATTCACATTTTCCATAACATGGGCTTGATTTTAACTTCTTAATGTGATCTCTGTTTCAAAGATAAGGCCACTAATAAACATGCTAACAAATCATGAGGGGAAAGGCCTAGTAATCCTAATGTACATTAATACCAATATTCATATTTACTAAAAACTAGACAGAGGAAACAATGGTAAACCCTGAAAATACTTATACATTAAAAAATCTGTTTATTGTAAAAAGACGGTATTACTTCTAACCAATGAAGGAGAAGAAGAGGAGGAGGGAGGAAGTAGAAGGGGAGGAGGTGGAAGAAGAGGAAGAAGAGGTAGTGGTAGTAGTGGTAGTGGTCATCATCGTCGTCAGGGAAGCCAGTCCTACTGCCAGAGATGTATGAAATATTAGGCATGCACAGTGATGGCCATAAAAAGTAATACACAAATATGAAAATGCTTTCTTGATGTAATGTCAATTAGAAATCAAGCTAGAAAATTTCATAGTGAGTAGTTACAGCTACAAAGCTTATAGAGGAAAAATTAAAAATAAACACCAATAATTTTATTTCCTATAGTGCAATAATAATAAAGGCCTCACCTCTTAATACTCTCGCATTGGGGATTAAATTTCAACACATGAATTTTGGGTGACATCAACATCAAGACCATAGACAGCATTTTCCTCTTACTCCTAATCTTTCTTGAGATAGGTTTTCACTATATAGCCATTGCCAGTATGTAGAACAGGCTAGCCTCGAACTCCCAAGTGCTGGGATTAAAGGAGTGCACATCTTTCTCTGAGACAGGGTCTCACTAGGCAGCTCTGACTGTCCTGGAACACGCTATGTAGACCAGACTGAGATTTCCCCTCTCTGCTTTTCAAATGCTGGGATTGAAGGCATGCTTCACTATACACCTGGCTTCATTCTACTCTTAATTAGGGGTTTTCATGAAAGTATATAGAGAAGAGATATCCCCACAATTGTTTTTTGTTTTGCTTTTGATAATCTGCATAACATACACATCAAGCCATTTTGATACTTGAATTGTACATTCCTGAACAGTAATCACCCATTAAATATATGCACAAAGTAAAATTAGCAAAAAATAAATCTTTTTATGATAGGACTCAAACCCAAGGCCCTCTGCATTACTAAGCTGCACCCCAACCCCAACACAAACTTATTTTTTCTAATTGTCAAACAATCAAAATATACATATGAGGATGTTCATTCATTTAAACATGTACTGTTTGTTAAGTATCAAGTCTCTCTCTCTCTCTCTTTTTTTTTTTTTGGAGACAGGGTTTCTCTGTATAGCTCTGGCTGTCCTGGAACTCACTCTGTAGATCAGGCTGGCCTTGAACTCAGAAATCCTCCTGCCTCTACCTCTCAAGTGCTGGGATTAAAGGCATGTACCACCACCGATAGGCTTAGTACCAAGTCTCTTGCTTGATGACTTTGATCACTTTGAATAAGACAGACCTTGCCCTTCAAGTCACATGACTAGAAGGTGGTTATGAAAAACATTGCTGAACAAAATCACAAGTGGTACAAAAAAAGACATACAATAACTATAAAAGCAATACTGTGAGAGAATGAGAACACAGTGATAGGAAACACAGGGCTGGCTATAAAAGCAACTTTTGGCTTCTACCCTATAGCTATTGGACCAGGAAGAATGAAGTCAGACATATTTAGGAAGTATATCAAGAACATAAGAACAAGTGTACTCTTAGTACTCCAAAATATGTCAACAAGTCTTTGGCAAAATAATCCCTGTCCTATTAGCCCATGAAAGCTGTCTTAAACAAGATTCATGTCATTTTATATAAATACAAATTTTGTGAAGCTACTAGTGTACTTTAAAAAATTATAAATATTTCTCCTTCCTAAGAATGTAATCCAAAATACTTATTACACCCTAGTAGGTAATTTACCAGAAGATCAGGCCTAGTGACTGCTAGCTGATGTTTGTTCCCAACTGAGCAACTGCAGTAATAACTAGCCAGAGTGTAATGTCCTAAAAATCACCAGCCTACTACAGGATGTAAACATACCTGCCATGACTATTAAACCAAAAAAATATAAACCAATAAGATAATCCTATTCAGGCATGCAGTAGTGGTGCATGCCTCTAATCCCAGCACTCAAGAGCTAGAAGCAGAAATATATGAGTGAGTTTGAGGCCAGCCTGATCTACAGAGCAAGTTCTAGGACAGCCAGAGACACACAGAGAAACTCTGTTTCAAACCCTCCACTACCCCCCAAAAAGGAAATTAATCCTACTCTTGAATCTTTTATTGCCCTTTCCATAATACTTTGAAGTATCAACATATCTCCTATTATAGTTTGAAAGACTCTGAAATGATCAGAACGCACTGAAACTACATGAAAAGTCCATGACTTTCACCAGCAACTCCTGTTCTTACTTACAGAATAGTAATGAGTTGCTAGAACTCACAGAAACTACAAGTCGAGGACTTTCACTAGCAACTCCTGTTCTTATAGGATGGCAATGAATCACTGGCTGTGACAAATGAACATTTGTTAGATAGTAGTGGCACCCAACATTAATAAGCAAAATATCTGCCATGCTTAATATACCTTCACAAAGCACTCACTTCTGACAGTCTGCATCATGACCACACTATATTTGTAAAGTGGGTGAAAGATCAGTATTTATGAAAATAGATTTCTCCAAGATCAAAATGAATCAGATAGATATAAGTAAAAACTAACTGCCCTGAATCACACAATGTTCTATCATAATAAACAGACAGAAGCAACTGTCCAAGAAACTTACAAACCCCAGTATTAAAAACATATACCTACAGCACCCAGCCTGTAATCAAAACACTTAAAAATATGGCAGGATTGTAAGTTAGTTCAAGGCCATTCTGGGCAACAGTGAAATCTAGGCCACTTTGTGCTATATAGTAGACTTGTTAAAAAACATGCCCATGCGTTTAATCCCAGCACTTGGGAGGCAAAGGCAGGATGGGTTTTCTGAGTTTCAGGCCAGCCAGTCTAACACAAAGAAACCCTGTCTTGAAAATCCAAAAGACAGACAGAGAGAGAGACCAACCAACTGACCGTATGACCAAGACAAATTTTTACAATAAGCCAAACAAGAAGCAACAATATAGTTGTCCTCTGACTTCTACATGTAGAAATACACACATACACACACACAGAGTAATCTTTTTTTTTGGTTTTTCAAGACAGGGTTTCTCTGTGTAGCCCTGGCTGTCCTGGAACTCACTCTGTAGACCAGGCTGGCCTCGAACTCAGAAATCCGCCTGCCTCTGCCTCCCAAGTGCTGGGATTAAAGGCATGCGCCACCACTGCCCGGCAGAGTAATCATTTTTTACATGAGTAGTGATTTTTGATAAAATGATGTCACAACACCCCAATTTATGCATAATCCCTACATAGTCTCTGACAATGATGTCCACTTTTTTTTTAGATTGGGTCTGGTTTTTTGTTTGTTTCTTATTATTCATTTGACATCCCAATACCAATGCTCCTCTCCCCCCCAAATACCCCCTTATGGAGACCCCCCCATGTCTAAAATTCTTTATAGGTAAAGAAAAATAAGGATTTCACGTAAGATCTGTTATTCTTGTCTGTCTTTAACTTTTGACCTAGTTTCCTCCTCTTTTAGTGTACAGCCATCAGGAATGGCAGTTGTGGTCTTTCCCCAGTAAACTAAGGGAGGTAAGAGGTTATGCCTTCCAGGACTCAGCTGTTAAAAGCACTGGCTGCTCTTCTACAGGACCCTAGATGGCTCACGACCACCCTTAATTCCAAGTTCAGGAAACCCAATACCTCTTCTAGCCTCCATGGGCACAAGGTACATATATAGTGCAGACATGCATGTAGGCAAAAACACCCATACAATAAAAATTAAGTCAAAAAAACAAAGCATAAGAGGAACAAACTCATGTGTTCAGCCATAGCTGGATTCCAACCTAGTTACTGCAACTACATTATTTCAAAGCCTGACAACTGGTCTGAAATGCTATGTTGTAGTAACATGTCAGTCTGCTATGACAGTAAATTTATAAACACAACCCACATTAGCATATCATTTATTATGTTTTTAGGATCTCTAAACAAAAAGTAATCTGCCACAACAGTGTACCAAGAATGAAAAGCTATATGGCATTTGCACATACTATTTTTAATTAACATATCTCTCTAAAACCAATACTATACGTTAAAAAATAAAACTTTATAAGTCTAGGCACTTACATTGTTAAAGTTTAAGTAGTAATGTCTTTTTTTTAAGATTTATTTATTATTATATCTAAGTACACTGTAGCTGCCTTCAGATGCACCAGAAGAGAGCGTTAGATCTCATTACGGATGGTTGTGAGCCACCATGTGGTTGCTGGGATTTGAACTCAGGACCTTTGGAAGAGCAGTCAGTGCTCTTAACCGCTCAGCCATCTTTCCAGCCTTTTTTTTTTTTTTAAGTTTTTTTTGAGACAGGGTTTCTCTATGCAGCCTTGGCTGTCCCGAAACGTGATATGTAGACCAACGTAGTCTCGAACTCAAAAGATCCACAAGCTTCTGCCACCACCATCCAGCTCACAAATTAAGTTTTAACACTAACTTCAAGTAATCTTTTATTTGGTTGGTTGGTTGATTTTTTTTTATTTTGAGACAAGGTCTTCATAACAGTCTTAGCTAGGTTGGAACATTGTAGGCCAGGCTGGCCTGGAAATCATGGCAATCCTCCTGCTTCAACCTTCAGAGTGCTGCACCAAGCCTAGCTTTCATATATTCATTTCATTTTTTGAAGGTTTATTCTTATTCTATTTTAATTATGTGTAGCTGTGTATGTCTGTGTGTAGGAATGTACATGTGAGTGCTGGTGCCTCAGCAGCCAGAGATACTAGATCTCCACCTGGAACCACCCTTAACAATTGTTTGAGTCACTTTACATTGATTCTGGAAACCGAACTCAGGTCCTTTGGAAGAGCAGCAAATACTCTTAATCTCCGAGGCAATAATCTCTCAAGCTCTCAAGTATTCATTTTAAAATTTACTTTTCATTCAAGATTATAGAATAATTAAAATTTTCAGACCAGCAAAAAAAAAAAAAAAAAAAAAAAAAAAAAATTACCCTAATGAACACATCATTAGTAAGACAGATAGCATTCCTATATGACATTTACCTTAAGGAAAAAAGTACTAGCTAGTACCTTTACTATCTAAAACATTTTAGGGTGCTTCAAAAGAAAATAAAACAAAAAAAAAAAAAAAACTAAATAAAAATGAGTTATGACCGGGCCGTGGTGGCGCACACCTTTAAGCCCAGCACTTGGGAGGCAGAGGCAGGTGGATTTCTGAGTTTGAGGCCAGCCTGGTCTACAGAGTGAGCTCCAGGACAGCCAGGGCTACAGAGAAACCCTGTCTCGGAAAAAAAAAAAAAATGAGTTATGATACTAAAACTTGCTACAGCCCACCCAAGACATAAAACATACATTTAATACTTTTAAAAGAATCTCTACTAAACAACAGAATGGGAACTTATGAGGGGAATTTAGGAGAAGATGGACTAGGGATGCAGCTCGGTTAGTAAAACACTGGTGTGGCTCCGGGTTCCATGTTCTACAATGCAAGAAAAGGCCACAGGACAGTGAGTGTTCAAAGACTCTTTCAAGTGTTAATTTGAAAAATATAACTAATCTTTAAAAACATACAGACTTTTCTCCTTTTTTTCAGCTCTTTCCACATATGGTAAATTTACTTAGTTCTATCTTATTTCCAAACTGCACATCACAATTCCTTTCCATCTCTGTGCCCTAACATTTTCCACTGTAGAAAAAAAAACGATGAAAATATCCTACCAAACTTTTCAAGCATGTGCAGAAGTCCTTTCCCTTGTAACTGGACTGGCTACCACTTGACTACGAGGCCCTTCAGCACACTTATTTACTCATTCATTCATTCACTCATACCTACGCTCCTCCACTCCTGCAGCAAACAGCCCTTCAGACATCCAACTTCCCACTGCACTCTTCTGTACCAGCATGCCTCCACAAGAGTAACACATTGGCCTACAACAAGATGACCCTCCTCCCGAGGTGCCTTTCCATCCCCCAAAACACAAAGTAGCAAAAAAAAAAGACAAAAAGTTAGTTAAGCTAATTACTAAGGGGGCTGAGAACTCATAGATGAACACATAGGCAAGCACGACAAAGTCTCCCAACAGCCTCAACTTTATCAATACCTCCAATTTCCACCCCCTGAAAAACTCATTAAAAAAAAAAAAAAACTAGAGTAATTTGATGATGAATCAAGGCCCGACTATCTCCTCCTCGAACTCTCTTAAGGGGCGGGGAGGGGGGCAGTAAGAGAGTAAATAAGAAACATAAATTAAAGGGGGGCAAGACATGCATGCTTCTTTCCCTCCCATTCGGCTTCCCATGCTCTCTTCAAAGAACCGGCTAAAGACTGGTCTCTCCTGCCTTCTATCCTTTCTTCCTCACAAGACTGGGCTAGAAACTAGCTATACCCAAGAATCCCCAAACACTCCACACAGCCTTTACTTTCTTAAAAGTTATATACCAAGAAGTTTATCCCTCTGCTGTCCCTGTCAAGTCTCTCAATATCTGTACAACTGACACTACCCAAAATATCTTAAGAGGACAGGTCTCTCATTCTCCTTGCCCCTCAACAGTCACCCTACACCCCAATAATAGTTGCCCTGTCATCTCCCAACAATGTTTACAAGGTCCTTATTTATTCTTGTGCCCATTTTGCCCTAATACCTGTATCTTTAAAAAAAAATACATCCTGCAAGTATCAGGTTCAACCTCATCGTACGCACATACTACACACTAGTCAGTCCTTTCAACCCTCAATTAACATAAAAATCTCGAGTCTTTCCCCCAACATCCTATGATATTCAAAACCAGCAATTCGACCACCAACTCCTCAAGAATACCTTTAAAATCCCTCAGTCTCCTTGCTCTCGTACCCAGGAGCTGCCCAATGATTTATCAAAGCCCTTCTATGCCCGCATATCCACTTCAGCACTCCAGTCTTTCAAACCCTCTAATAGTCTCATCCCTTGGTGCTCACCCGATGACGACTAAGCTTCAGGACCCCCGCTCGCCCTCTCTGCCCCAGTATTCCGAGAAGGCCCTCAACACCCCCGGGGGCTCCCGAACACTGTTTGCAAAGTCCTCCAGCCCGCTCGGCCGTCCCACACCTCAGCTTTCACATTTAAAAATCCCTCGACAGTCGCGCCACTCGCCTCAGCTCCCGGGTCGCCGTCCTTCAGTCTCCCGCCGGCCTGCAGCCCCGGGCCGGCTCCCGGTGTGTGTACTCGGGAAGCCCCGACGCCCGTGCCCGGCCCCTTCCCCCAACACCTCACACCACTGTGGACAAGTATCAGGCGGGCGGCCCGGACTCCCGCCTCCCCTCCCCCACGCCCCCGCGGGTCCCCAACGCCCATGCCGCCGGCCCGGCGCGGCCCGGCGCACTCACATCGGCTCCAGTAACTTAGCCAGCCAGGACTTGAGGGCATCCACATCTTCTATGAGCATGGTGCAGGGAAGGCGGGCTCGGCCGCCGCTTCTATTAAGGCCCGCCGCGGGTCTCCGCTCTCCGCCGCCTCACGTTCCCTCACAGCTCCGAGTGCCCGGACCCACCGGGCATCTTATAGACTTCACCTACTCCCTGGGCCCGGGCCTAACAGGAACTAACCCAAGAGCCCCACTCAACCAAGCACGGAGGCCCAGGTGGGCGGGAGGTAGGGTGAGTGACGGGCAGACTAACCAATAGGCGATAGAGGGCTGCGCGCGGAAGGCCAATCGAAAGGCTCGTTCGCCCCGCCCGCAAGCCGTACCCAGTGAGGGCGGAGGGACCTAGCAAGGTAGGTGGAGAGTTCAGTGAACTCCCGGTGCAAGATGGTATCTTGGAGAAGGTACTGTGTCTCTTAAAGGGTCCACGACTCCTCTTTTGACCATGCCGCCACCCTCGCCCGCAGTACCGGTGTCTGCTGCTGGGAGTGCCTCGGGGAACCCGGAGAGCCCCTCTTCCTGGTTTCTTACGCTCGTTTTTCTCCTGGAAACTCGCTCCGGTGTCCCAAAATGACTCAGCTGTAGTAAATCTGCAGCACAGCGTGCTGTGCGTTTATGTTGGACACATTGCCAAGAAGCAAGATCTTGCTAATTTTTTTTCCCCTTCCTCATACACTCATTTTGATGATCGGTGTTCATGCTTCTGATTTTTTGCTGCTAAGCTTCAATTACAAAAAATTATTCCCTTCCCCCCCAACCCCCCCCCCCCCCCCCCCCGTGTGTGTGTGTGTGTGTGTGTGTGTGTGTGTGTGTGTGTTTGCTTGCTTGCTTGTTTTGTTTTTCTTGAGACAGGGTTTCTCCGTGTAATCCTGGCTGTCCTGGAACTGTGGCCTCGAACACAGTTACCAGCCTCTGCCTCCCGGGTGCTGGGTTTAAACGCACCAGACTAATATCTCTTAATTGCATCTCTAAATTGCAATATTTTCATCCACAAATATCATTTTAAAAAATAATGGCGAAAGTGGTGCGTTGGGAAACCCTGGGGGGGGGGAGGGAGGGAGGGAGGGGGAAGAGAGAGAGAAAGAGACAGAGAGAGAGAAAGAAAGAGAGAGAGAGAATAACAATGGCAAAAAAAAACCTGGGATTTGACAAAAATAGGTAACTGAGTTTTTATTAGATGAGAAATTCTGGCTGGTGTTCTGAAATTAGTGATTTGGCACTGGTGTTAAAATGCTTTATTCAGGGCAGGTGTGGTGGCCCTCTCTAATCCTAGCACTTGGGAGGCAGCGGCAGGCAGATCTCTGTGAGTTTGAGGCAAGTTCCTGGGCTCCGCAGAAAAACTGTCCTTGAAAAACCAAATAAGGCTTATTCAGTAACAAATACAGAGACCCTGTTTGTGTACTAGGATTCCAATGGAGGGGAAACCCTAGATAACTGAACAGTTTGTGGAGTTATGTAATAACATTTGGAAAATACCGAGTGAGCACACATCTCACATAAAAGAGGCAGATCAACACAAAATAAGCAGTTGTACTAACTATACTGATCATAGAGCAAGTGGTATCCAGCTTGCTCTCTATAAAGGGCCAGATGATGGGAACTATTTCTGGTTATGGGAACTTGAAGCCATTCTTGCAACTGCTCAACATGAAATGACTTGGCATGAACCTGGCCATAGATGATATGTAAACCAGTAATTGTGGCTATGTTCCCATAGCATGGAATTCTTATTAAATACAAATGTCAGTTCCATGTCAACTTTTGCATCATGAAATCTCATTTTCCTTGACTTTTGAGACAGGTCTTATTATGTAATACAACACCAGACTAGCCTGAAATTCATCACAATTCTCTTCTCCTGCCTCTGCTTCAAAAAAAAAGCACCCAATATGTGTCAAATCATTTTCAAACATAATTTGTTTTTGTTACTCTTCTTCTACCCTTATTAAGCTTCTTTCTCCCCTTCCATGACCCCCTTTTTGATGTCACGACCTCACTTACACCCAAACAGATCCATGTATGTAAATATTAAAATCTAGGTTCCTAATATGAGAGAGAACATGCGATATTTATCTTTTTTTGGGGGGGGTGGGGGGGGTTTCAAGACAGAGTTTCTCTGTGTAGCCCTGGCTGTCCTGGTACTCACTTTGTAGACCAGGCTGGCCTCGGAACTCAGAAATCCGCCTGCCTATGCCTCCCAAGTGCTGGGATTAAAGGCGTGCGCCACCACCGCCTGGCACAATATTTATCTTTCAGTGTCTTGGATACCTCATTTAATAAAATAATATCCAGACCCAGACCCAGCCATTTTCCTGCAAGTTTCATCATCTTATTTGTCTTTCCAGCCGACTGAAAGCCCATTGTGAGTATGTCGCCCATTGTAAGTATGTTGCCCATTTTCATTAGGCATTTGCCTGCTAATGGCCACCTAGGCTGCTTCCACTTCATGAAGTATTCTTTTTCATTCTTAAAACCACTTAAAAATGTAAATAGCGCTGTAACCCCAAAGTGCAGCAAGACTGGTGCCACCAGAGTCTGGCTTTCTGCCCTCTGCTTGCCTACCCCTTAGATAAAGAATCAAATGGGAAGTTTACTTACAAAGGAAAGAGAAAGCCCAGAGAGATGGACTGCTGTATCCAGACTCACACCTCTACAGGTAGAGCAGAAGTAGCCCCAGAAGGTCTGTGGAAAAGCCCAGAGCTCTTCCATGTGTTGCTGCTTCCTCTTCTCTCTCTCTTCCTCCCCTTCCCTTTTAATGCTTATCCATGTTTTTCTTTCACTTCAGTGGTTACTACGGACATTACCGTAAAACAAAACAAAACAAAACAAAACAAAAACCATACAGCTGGGCAGTGGTGATGCATGCCTTTAATCCCAGCATTTGGGAGGCGGAGGCAGGCAGATTTCTGAGTTCGAGACCAGCCTGGCCTACAGAGTGAGGACCAGGACAGTCAGGGCTACACAGAGAAACCCTGTCTCAAAAAACCAAACCAAACAAACGAACAAACAAACAAAAAACCATCCAAGTTCTAAAAAAGAAACCCTGATGTAGTCATTCATGCTTACAGTGTCACTTGAGTGGTAGAGGAGGAAGAATTAGGAGTTCAAGGCCACTGTCAGCTACACAGTGCATTGATGGTTGTCAGCATGAGCTAGCTACCTGAAATCTTGTCTCAAAAAAAGGACCCCAAGAAAATGAATAAGCAAGTAAATAATATTCAAAGAGTGACTTGATTAGGCCTAGATGTAACCGTATAACTTGGCAGTCTGAGCAGGGTATGACCATTCATGCCTGTAATCCCACCACAGCAGAGGTAGAGGCAGCAGAATGAGCTTCAGGCCAGTTCCTTGTCAGGCTATATAACAAATCCCTATCTTGCTGGGTGGTGGTGGCTCACGCCTTTAATCCTAGCACTTGGGAGGCAGAAGCAGGTGGATCTCTTAATTGGAGGCCAGATATAGAGTTCCAGGACAGCTAGAACTACGCAGAGAAACCATGTCTTGAAAAATAATAAATTGAATGAATGAATGAATGAATGAAAAAAAAAAAACCAGAACAATGTAGAGGGTTAAGAATGCAAGAGTGCACAGGCCCCACTCCTATTGCCGGCCACTTGGGACCTTCACTAACCAGATCCAAGCAGCCTTCAGGGAGCCACAGCTTCTAGTGGTGACTGATCTCAGGGTGGACCACCAGCCCCTCATGGAGGCCTCTTATGTCAACCTGCCCGCCATTGCTCTGTGTAACACAGATTCTCCTCTGCACTATGTGGACATTGCCATCCCATGCAACAACAAGGTACTTGGTATTGCAGAGTTAATGAAGGCACTGGGGAAGCCTTCACTGTCCCCTGCACATTGTTAGAGCTTGGAGTTGAGGTCACATGCTGGCTGATGAACTCACAAGTGTAGGTAGTGTGCTAAATGAGTGGCAAGGTTTTCCCTAACATACCATTCTGATCCAGTGAGTGGAGTTTGATAGTAACCTTTGCTACAAATTAAAAAAAGAGAATGCAAGAGTGTGCACAACTTTAATCCCAGCACTTGGGAGGCAGAGGCAGGCAGATTTCTGAGTTGGAGGCCAGCCTGGTCTACAG
>NW_022196895.1:38277273-38310394 GCF_008632895.1 Mastomys coucha | reverse complement strand
AAAAAAAAAAAAAAAAAAAGAATGCAAGAGTGCTTGCTGCTTTACCACTGTTCAAAGCGCCAGCACCTCACAGCTACCTGTAACCCCAGGTCCAAGCATCCTCTTCTGGTGTGTATGCGGTGAGTATTCAGAGATTCAGGCATGTTTGCACACATACACATAAAAATAAATAACAGAAAAGTTGATTATGGTGGTACATGCCTTTAATCCCAGCACTTGGGAGGTTGAGGCAGTCAGATCTCTGTGAACTCAGGGCTAGCCTGGTCTATGTAGAGAATTCTAGAACAGCCAGAGCAATATAGTAAGACCCTGTCTCCAAAATCAAAAACAAGACAAACCAATAAAACCCCCACAAGCTGGACTGCATGATAGAAATGGAACAGGTGTTGCCTCTCACTGTAAATACCTCCTTTGCCAGAATGGCAAATGGGGGCTAGACAGGTGGCTCATTCGGTAAGAACACTTGCTACAGAGGACCCTGGTTTGAGTCCCAGCACCCACAGGGTAGCTCACGTCCAGCTGTAACTCCAGGCCTATAAAATCTGATGCCTCCTTCTGCTTCTTCTGCTTCTTGTGGTACCCACATGATACACAGACATACCTGAAATCAAAACGCTCATGCACATAAAATAAAATAAATATTTCTTCAAATAAATGTTTAATGTACTTATTGGACAAATTTACAGGCCTAATCTCATAGGTAAGTCCTGAGTTATCATCAATTTCCTTATGACCAACATCATCACTTGACTAAGCACACAACAGCATGAACAGCCTTGATTATGGTGGTAAAATATCCTGAGTAATTTTTTTTTCTTTTCTCTTTCAATGTTACTTCATTGTTCTTTCCTTTTTAAATTTATTTATTTATTTTATGTATGTGAATACACTATCACTGTCTTCAGACACACCAGAAGAGGGCATCAAATCCGATTACACATGGTTATAAGTCACCATGTGGTTGCTGGGAATTAAACTCAGGACCTCTGGCAGAACAGTCAGTGCTCTTAACTGCTAAGCCATCTCTCTAGCCTCTTCATTGTTTTTTCAATGTTACATTCAATGTTCTCTTTCTTCTCTACTTTAATGTTATCATAAATACTTTGGTGAATTTAGGATATTTTATACACATATATATACCTGGTTTGTGTGAGTGTGTGTGTGTGGATTTATAAATACTAGGACCACTTCTTGAATATAGCATTCCAAAGTGTCTCTTAAATAAATAGCATGTATATCAGAGTTGGTTTGGTCAGGTGAGATGGCTTATCAGGTAAAGGACCTCTATATGCACAATATGGAAAATGCTCACACACACATACGCACACTCACACACATATACAAATAAACAAATAAATATATTTTTTTTAAGAGTTGCTTTCCCAAAAGGATGTCTGTCCGATGTGGTCAATTCCACCTCCATGTTTGGCTCACTGAATTTGCCATATGGTGCAGATATGTTCAGGAGCTGTGAGCCAGAATTTCTCCATTGATTTTATTCAGTAGCATGCATTGCATATACGGAACTGACTCACCTGTAATCCGTGAATGGATGGTACACTTACTCCAGGCATGCAGTTATTGGGCTACCCTGACTGCAGAACATATACATGTGTGTTAATTCAACATACAGACACATAATTAGGACTGCTTCTCACATGCCAGAGACAAAGGGAAAGTTGAAGTTATATTCATCCTTCTATTTGGGGGTGCCCCTACATAACGGCCTGGGTTCCATCCTCAGTCCAGAGAGGAAGAGACATTGACAGATAAGAAGAGACTTTTAGAAGCAAGTCCCATAATATATGCCAGCTCTATGATAAGTAGGTAACAATAAAGTGTTATAATATAATCCCTCATCCTCACACTACCCCTAAATATATAGGCATTATTCACAGACAAGAAAACTGCAACCCATAAAGTCTACAGAATAATGAATACAAGAATCCAGCCTCAACGATGCCCTTTTAACTCCAGAGCGGATACCTTTAACTGTCACTAAATTATCTTGAGAACAAACCTTAAAACATGAGCTCTATGTTTAGCTCAAATCCATTCAACATTTTGTATTCTGCAGCTTAAACGCACTACCATCCGTTAGCTACAGTTCTTGGTAAAGAGAAAGTAAGACTGACTTTAAATAAGTTTTGTTTCCTTAGTTAAGGTGGATCCTTAACAAAGATTGACATTATTCTGTCATAGTTTTTGTTGGTTTTGTTGAGACAAATCTCATGTAGCCCACCCACACTGGCTTTGAATTCGCGTTGTAGCTTGAATTCGTGATCCCTGGCTCTGTCTTCTAGGATTACAAGTGGACACCACTGTGTTCCGTTTACATGGAGTGCTGGGAATCAAACCCATCAGATCCATGCTAGGTAAGGATTCTACTTCTGCCGGGCGGTGGTGGCGCAGCACTTGGGAGGCAGAGGCAGGTGGATTTCTGAGTTCGAGCCTGGTTCTCATCTACCCCTGGATAGCCGCAAACTCACTGTTTAGCTAAGGAGAGCCTTGAACTCTGGAACCTCTTGTCTCAACTTTCTAGGTGCTGGGATTGAGGGCTGTTGGGGGATGGTTTTGCAAACTGTGTGTTCAGATGCTGATTTCTGGGCCCAGAGATCTGATTGCGGTCCTGATGTTGGTTTGTGATATTTGGAGCAACTCCAATCTCAAGGGTGTATAAAGACGTTTTCCATCACGTCTGATTGGCTAATAAAGTGCTGATCAGCCAATAGCTGAGCAGGAGAAGAGAATAGGGCAGGACAGGACTTCAGCTCCCAGTAGGCGGTCCCAAGCGAAAGGAGAGATACAGGAAGAGAGGGACCTAGAGGATTCACCTGTGAGGTCTGGAGAGAGCACCCATGAGGTCACGCAAGGAGCACAAAGAGCCAGGGCAAGACTCAGACTGTAGGTAACGGACTACAAGGCTGGGAAGTAGGTAGCAATAGATGGTTAAAATAGATGAGTATCTGCCCAGCATAGTGCCTGCAGCTTGTTAATAATTTTATTAGGTCTTTGTGTCATTTATTTGGGAGCTAAAATGGGCTAGAGCTGCCCCGTTGTTACCTGGGAGCAAAAGGGGCATAACCCCCTACTTCCATCCCCAGAATTATATTTGCAAAGGGCACATGCCATCAGGTTACTGTGCCACCAGAGATTTGAATCTTTTTTCCGTTCTAATTACCTCCTTTTCTTTTCTTTCTCTCTTTCTTTCTCTCTTTCTTTCTCTCTCTTCCTTCCTTCCTTCCTTCCTTCCTTCCTTCCTTTCTTTCTTTCTTTCTTTCTTTCTTTCTTTCTTCCTTCCTTCCTTCCTTCCTTCCTTCCTTCCTTCCTTCCTTCCTTTCTTTCTGTCTCTCTCTTTTGGTTTTTCAAGACAGGGTTTCTCTGTGTAGTCCTGGCTGTCCTGGAACTCACTCTGTAGACCAGGCTGGCCTTGAACTCAGAAATCTGCCTGCCTCTGCCTCCCGAGTGCTGGGATTAAAGGCGTGTGCCACCACCGCTCGGCTAATTACCTCCTTTTCATAGGTAGGCTTTAACCTGGAAGAACTTCAACACTGGGATTTCATGCAAAGGTTGACAAAAAAAAGTACATGAGACTCTTCAGAAGCAGAGTAGATTATTAATGTTAGCAAATACAGCATTGGTCCTAACCTTTACCTTGTGGCTAAGAACTGACCTAGCTGTGTAGTAAGAGAGAGATTGAAAGTCATTTTTGTGGCCAGTTGGTGATGGTCTGTTCCTCAACTGGTCACAGCACTCAGGTGACAGAGGCAGGCAGATCTCTGTGAAGTCAAGGCCAGCCTGATTTACAGATTGAGTTCCAGGACGGCCAGGGCTACACACAAAGAAACCCTCCCTGTCTTGTGGGGGCAAACATAATTTTTGTTTTCTCTGTGAATTTTATAAACATCTGAGTCCTTAAACTGAACTGTTGTAAAACTTCAAAGTAGGAAGCTTATGAGTGCAAATAGACCCCTGCTTATCTGTAGAATTTTAGGTTATTATCAAATTAAACAGCACACTCATCAAAATGTCAGTTTGGGAAAATCCATAGGGAATTGTATTATGTTAATATATTACTATATATTATACTATGTATATATACTATATATTATACTATATATATATATACTATGTTAATATAGTACATATTATATATATGTCCATATGATTTTGTGTTTACACACAAACATGCATTTTTTGTTTTGTTTTTTTGTTTTCTTTTTTTAAACATTTTATTTATTTATTATTTATTTATTATAAGTACACTGTAGCTGTCTTCAGATGCACCAGATCTCATTATGGGTGGTTGTGAGCCACCATGTGGTTGCTGGGATTTGAACTCATGACCTTTAGAATAGCAATCAGTGCTCTTACCACTGAGCCATCTCACCAGCCCTGTTTTCTTTTTTTAAAGATTTATTTATTTATTATATGTAAGTATACTGTAGCTGTCTTCAGACACACCGGAAGAGGGTGTCAGATCTCATTACAATTGGTTGTGAGCCATCATGTGGTTGCTGGGAATTGAACTTAGGACCTTTGGAAGAGCAGTCAGTGCTCTTAACCTCTGAGCCATCTCTCCAGCCCCACTCATGTTTTAACGGGAAGACATACCACTTAGGGTTATAATGCTTCTTACAAGACCTATAGACTTACCTAACAAAAACCCCAGTACGAATACCAAAACTCTAGTACTTCTCTGGAGTTTGTTGGACAGGTGAGTTCTACAGCTCCTCCAAATGACATAGGCTATCAGTGTTGCCAGATTTGAAGAAAAGTTCCTATTGCTAAATACACACACTTTGGATACAGGACTTGAACTGGATCTGACCTGGAAGTCTCCTTCCTGAGGACTATGGAAGCCACCAATGGAGAAAAGTAACCAGGAGTCCTCTCCAGCCATGATACCAAAGACCACAATAATGACCCGCATAAGCCACCCACAGAGGTCCAACAGAAGCACTTGAAGGTAACCAAAAGCTGTCTAAGTGGTCTAAGGAACTCGTGTTGGGTACTTTATATCTATATGAGCATCTACTACTGCCTCTTCCCTAAACCGGTATAATCTCTAACCTACTTTTACGTCCACAGGTAAGTGGAGTTCTCAATCCTCATCAAAGAAGCTTATGTTTACAGTAGACTGAGGCTGTTACAGAAAACCTCAACTGGTCAGAATGTAGAGAACAACTGACTGTGGGGTGTTCGGTCCCAACTGATAGATTTACAACCCAACTGCCACCCTTTAGGCTTTGGGAACATCTCAGGTGAGGAGACGGTAATATTGTAAGAGTCAGGGGACCAGGTCATCTGCTGAGAGACCGAGTTCTCTGTATAAGTCAGGAAAGCTGGACCAATCTCAACCATACGATTGCCTGGAGAGGTAAAACACAAGACAGCATGGATTGGGGAAGTCTCACAAGGCCCCACCCATGGATAAAGAGGTACAGGCAATGAGTAGTTGCTGAATGAAGGAGAATCAGTCTTCCTGTGGGAATGAGTTCCCTAATTTGTTATACAGAACCAAGTGGCCAAAGAGAGAGGGAGAGAGAGAGGGAGAGAGAGAGAAAGAGAGAGAGAAAGAGAGAGAGAGGGAGAGAAAGAAAGAGAGAGAGAGGAGAATTAAAGAAAAAGAGGCCATACATTTTAGAGAGAGGAAGCATCATGGGAGGGGGGGTTGGAAGGAGGAATGATACGAATGCAGCATCCATATATAAAATTCTAAAAGAAATTTAAATATCAGTTTGTCCTGAGTCTGGGTCATCTGGATCAACTCATCTGACTTGGAACATAAGTCATTTTAATAAGAGTAGCTGAAATCTTAGTTATGTAAAAGCAAGGTGATTTGGTAAACAAATTATGAATCAAGTTGAATAGTGTCTTTATTCTGAAAACAGATTTGTTTCTGGGAGAATTCTATTTTAAGGGGTTCAAATTTTTAATATATAAAAGTATATATACATATGTTTTAGAATATTTATATTATCTGCACGTGAATGTAAATACTGCATGATATGGTGGATAGAGAGAGGATTTGGACCATCAACAGCATGCTGATGGTGATGTAAATGATAGAGCCTCCATGAAAAGCAGTTTGACGCTGTAGGAAAAACCGAAGCTGTTGCTGGATGTGTGGCACACACCTGTCATCCCAGAATTTGTTCAGGTGGGGTTCCAGGCTTGACCCCCTTCCCTCCATGGTCTAGGCAGTTCCATTCCTTCCTTTCTCTCCAGCCCCACCCACTAGGAAAGCCTTCAAACTGAGAAGACACCAAAAAGCCCAGTCCTGCATCCCTGACATTCCTGACAGCTGTCCCCATCCCCTTCACCTGAAGTCACCAGCTACCCAAGCCCCTTCCAGAGGACCCAGCATCTACATCGAACAGCTCACAACTGTTTATAACAGTCACTCCAGGGGACCTCTTCTGGCCTCCGTAGGTATCCACACGCAAGTGGCATACACTCACACAGACTTACACACACACACACACACAGTATTATTTAGATCTTAACAAATGAGGAAAACCAAACAAACTGAAAAGGAATCATGGCTGTCCAGATGGCTCAGCCAGTAAAGACTCTTAACAGCTAAGCCCAAAGACCTGAGTTCAATCCTCAGGATCCACAATATGGAAGGAGAGAACCAACACGCCAAGTTTCTATTCTGACTCCCACTGTGGCACCAGCATGCATGCCTGAGTGTGTATGTGCAGGCATATATACTATACATACAAACCACAAACAAAACATTTAAATAAAAAATGTTTAAAAAAATAGGGTCACGGTGACTGCTTCGTGTCAGTCAGACTGGAGGGGCTTGCAGGTAGGGAGACCAGCTAGGATGCCGGAGCAATAATCTAAGCAGAAGAGAGAGTGGCAGTTTGTACTAGGTACATGGCGAGAGGCTGGACTCTGGATGTATGTTGAAGATAAAGTCAACTTGGTTTTGTTTTGTTATCTGTTTTTTGGTGGTGGTGATGGTGAGACAGGGTTTCTCTGGGTAACAAGTCCTGGCTGTCCTGGACTCCCTTTGTAGGCCAGCCATGCCTCAAACTGAGAGATCCGTCTGCTTCTGCCTCCCGAGTGTGGAATGAAAGGTGTGTGCCACCATGCCCAGCGACAATTTGTTCTGATGACAGATACATTTGGATATTAAAGACAGCAGTCATGATCGACACCAAAGTATTTGGCCTGAGAAGTTGGCCTGGAATGGGGAAAAATAGTTTTAAAGAATGGCTTGTATGGCTGTGCATGGTGGCTAATGTCTGTTCTCAACACTCTGGAGGTTGAGGGAGGAGAAATGAATGTTCCTGGATAGCCTGAGCTATATACGAAGAGTCTTAAACCAGACAACAACAAACCCACTGCTCCCCAGCTCCAACTATATTGCTGATCATCATCTGACTGCATACTCATCAAAGGACCCAAGCTAGCCAAGATGCATCAAATTCCTGAACCATAGGGGACTCTGGGAGATAATAAATGGTTTGTTGCTTTAAGCCAGTAAGGTATAGAGTAATTTTTTAGATGGCAAAAGAGGTTTTTGTTTTTTTTTTTTTCCTTTTTTCCTTATCTTAGGATAGATCTGGGTACTCATTACCCCGGAGATATATCTGAAAGCATTTAAAACTTTACATTTTAAGTCAAGTTCTTACTAAGTTGCCTAGACTGTCCTGAACTTTTCCTAATGTGTAGGCCAGGCGGGCCTTGGATTTGCAATTCTCCTTCCTCAGCCTCCTGAGCAGTTGGGATTCGTAGGCCTCTGTCATCAGGCCCGTATTTTTATTTGTTTCAAGACAGTCTTAGCATTGTAGACTGATCTGGACCTCCACACCTCCTGCCTCTGCCTCTCCTACTAGATGACAGAGATGCACCATCACAGCTGGCTCCAAAGCAATCTTTAATGATTCAGGTGTCACATGGCCTATATGAACCATGAAGTAGCTCTCAGTGCTCTGTGGAATGTCAAAGATAGCAGCACTTCCACCTTGCGCATGCCAAGTCTGGAGTCATTGCACAAGTGACTGATTCCTAATTCCTGGGAGTTACAGAGATCATCACTTTAAAAGGAATGTAGGCAAGATTTTCAGACATTTTGTACCCGGGAATGATAATTTCCCCAGTTTGGCTGCATTTGTCTAAAATAAAAAGCACTTTCCACTAACTTAATCACTTTTCCCAGCCTGTGGCTGTCAGGTCTAGAATTTTCATTAATTGACGAAACTGCCTTTCCATAGTATTATTTATTGCTCTTGATTGCTTGTCTCCTTCACATTTCCTGAGCACTTAGCTATGTACCAGGCATTGGCAAATATTACCCCTGTATGGCACAAGCTCATATTTTCTCAGCAACCTCAGGAGGTAAGTCTGATCATTATCTACAATTTCCTTGGAGGACTTAGATGTCCGAGGCTGAAGGAACTTGCCTAAAGTCACAGAGATAGACAAGCCTCAATTCAGACCTTGGCATCTGATTCCAAAGCCCATAAACATAACCACTGTACACACACCCCAATCTTAGCTGACTCATGAACTGTGTTGGAAGTGGCACACAGAATAATGTGGCCATCCATTGAGCTTTTAAGTCCTAAAAGGATTATTTTTTCTTCCCTTTATTTTTCTTCGTATTGCTTGGATCATGGGTGAAAAAAAAAGTTCAGCAGTGTGTGAAGGTTCATACCTGTGATTTGAGACCCTGGGTCATCGAAGCAGGAAGATCATGTGTTCTTGGCAAGCTTTGGCTACAAAGTGATCTAGAGGCTGGCCTGGGTTGCATAGTGAGGCCAGTGTGAGAGAAATCGGAGAAGTGTAAAGATAAAGGTGGAACATGAATATAAGAGAAGAGAAGCACTTATAAACTAAAGCTAATAGTGAACAGTCATTGAGAATCATGTACCTGGACCTCTCTCTTGAGAAATGTGCATAGTCCCTCCCTCACAATCCCTTATCATTTCAGTATAGAGAAATTAGGAGGACAGGCATGAAAAACAATGGCGTAGCAGGACTCAGACAAGCCAAAATTAATTATAGCCTTACACAGCTAAATTTAGAAAATGTACTATATTTAATGAAATAACCAGTGGGGCAGGTTCAGATGGGGGTGGGAAAAACAGGAAGAAACTGAGTTCTATTAAGAGTTTTGAAGTATGAATGTTAGTATGGTTAGGTAATCAGAAAAGGCATAGGACACAATTATACCACCAGAACCAGCTCAATTAGTTCAATTAGTGCTTCTTAGAAGCATGGGGAAAGCTTTTCCCATTACATTGGACTAATGTTTTTGGACTTATTTTTCTAATGCCATAGATAGTTAACATTTTAAGATGCTTACAGGCACATTGTGCATACAGACACAGGGTCTGTACACACAATCCTTCTCTCATCCTCATAGCAATCCAGTGAGGTACATGTTATTAGTTGTGACCTCAGGAAATGATGATGTTGATCTGTTTGATTCACAGCTGGAGCTCTTATCCACCATGCTACCTTCCTAATTTCATTTATTGATAGAAGGTAGGCCACAAGACCTAGCAAGAAATTAGTAATTCTTGTCAAAAAGTCATATTACTACTCATGAACATTTTCATTTTCTTTAATATTTTTTTAACGTGTGTGGGTGTTTGCCGGTATGTATGTCTGTGTACCATGTGCATATGCTTGCTGCCCTCAGAGCCTAGAAGATGGTGTTAGATTTCCTAGAATTGGAGTTACTGATAGTTGTGAGCCATCATGTAAGTGCTGAGAACAGGACCCTGGAGAAACAAGTGCTCTGCCCCACCCCGAAAAAACAAAAACAAAAACAAAAACAAAAACAAAAACAGGGCTGGAGAGATGGCTCAGCAGTTAAGAGCACTGACTGCTCTTCCGAAGGTCCTGAGTTCAGATCCCAGCAACCACGTGGTGGCTCACAACCATCCGTAATGAGATCTGACGCCATCTTCTGGTGCGTCTGAAGACAGCTACAGTATACTTCCATATAATAAATAAATAAATCTTTTTTTTTTTAAAAAAAGGGGGGACTGGCGAGATGGCTCAGCAGGTAAGAGCACTGACTGCTCTTCCGAAGGTCTTGAGTTCGGATCCCAGCAACCACATGGTGGCTCACAACTGCTGGTAATGAGATCTGACACCTTCTTCCAGTGTGTCTGAAGACAGCTACAGTATACTATACCACTGCTGGAGTGAGAGGGGCCGGAGCGAGCAGGGCCATCCTGAGTTCAATTCCCAACAACCACATGATGGCTCACGGCCATCTGTACAGCTACAGTGTACTCAAACACATAAAATAAATAATAGTAATAATAAAAAACACCAAACTCTTGGTGTTTGGTGTTGTAAATGTCTTTCATCCCAGCTCCAGGGAAGCAGATGCAAAAATGATCTCAGTGAGTTTGAGGCCAGTCTGATCTACATAGTGAGTTCCAGGACAGTCAGGACTACATAGGGAGATCCTGTCTCACCCCCCCAAAAACAAACAAACATGGTGCCACATACCTTTAATCCCAGCACTGGGGAGGTAGAGGCAGGAGGATCTCTAAGAGTTTAAGTCCAGCCTGGTCTACAGAGTAAGTTCTAGGACAGCCAAGGCTATACAGAGAAACCCTGTCTCGAAAAGCAAATGAACAGACAGACAAACCAAAAACACTAGCAAGTGCTCTTAATCCTTGAGCCGTCTCTCCAGCTTCATCCTCCATTAGTGAGTGTATTCGTTCACTTTTCTCCAGCTCTTTTATTGAGCATTTGCCCTTGAGCCCCTGGCCCTTGGCCTGACTGGAGGGAGCCAGGGAATGAAGCACCGATAACCACAAACATACATTCATAGAAAAGCTGGGATTGGGTAGACTGGGCTCCTCTGATGGAAACATGGAAGCAGCCAGGTAGCTCAGCATGTTTATTAGACATACAGAAACAATGAGGCAGGGCTATTATACACAACTGAGCAAGGAGGCATATGTAGGTAACCTTGGTTGATGCAGTCTCCATAGGGAAAGCAGTATTCAAATGGTAAATATCCAGGTGAGTGTTTTCTGTACTATCAACATCTGTACACAGACTAGCGAAGGCTTTTGTTATCCTTTTAAATCTCACCCTTGGGGGAGGGAGGCTGTGCCGGATTTTCCTGTAGGACTGAGGAGCTGGGGTCCTTGACACGGTCATGCCATATCAAAGACACACATTCACTTCAGGACTTCATTCACTCAGCGCTTCTCCATTCTTCACACTTTATTTTATTTTATTTATTTTTTATTTCTTTCATCTTCTTAACCGATGCTTCCATAGTCAAAGACACCATGACTCCTGAACAACAGCGGCAGCTTCCTTTTTTCACTATTATTCTGTTCCAGTCTTCTTCAGAATGCTCTTCCCAACACGGAAATAGAACCAATCCCTTCGGAGCTTAAACCCCTGAGTGGGGCTCTCATTGCTCCTGCTGGTTTAATGTCCTCCTTTTCCTTTCAGTCTCAACTTGCCAGGAAAGATAAGTCCATGCCTGCCGTGCTTAAGTGCCTCTCCAGCACGAGGAGAGTGCCATGTACATAAAGGATGCTAAATGGATATTGTTGAGTGAATGGAATCCAAATGACTGTTGTCCTCTTTTGTGGATCTAGGGATCAAACCTAGAACTGTGCACATGCTAGGCAAGCACTTAATCCTGGTTCCCTTTAGAAAAATGGATTTTAGTCATTTTAATGGGAAATAAGAATACATTTGAAGCTGGCCGGTGGTGGCGCACGCCTTTAATCTCAGCACTTCGGAGGCAGAGGCAGGCAGATTTCTGAGTTGGAGGCCAGCCTGGTCTACAGAGTGAGTTCCAGGACATCCAGGGCTATGCATAGTTTGTATTGACTGAATCACGTGTTTACTTTTGCTTTAATGTCTCATGTTCATTATATGCTCCATAAGACAGTTTTGTTCTCTATTCTTTTTTTTTTTTTTAAGATTTATTTTATTTATTTTATATGTATAAGTACACTGTAGCTTGAGCCATCATGTGTGTTGCTGCTGGGAATTGAACTCAGGACCTCTGCAGGCCCCGCTCCTTCGGGCCCAGCTTGCTCTGGCCCCGCTAGCTCCGCCCCGCCGGCTCCGGAGTAATACACTGTAGCTGTCTTCAGACGTACCAGAAGAGGGCATCAGATCTCATTACAGATGGTTGTGAGCCACCATGTGGTTGCTGGGACCCGAACTTAGGACCTTCGGAAGAGCAGTCAGTGCTCTTACCCGCTGAGCCATCTCACCAGCCCCTGTTCTCTATTCTGTTCTGGTTCTGTGTCAAGCTCATGGGAAGTGCTTAATAAGTAATTTGCTTCATGAAAGAGTTCAATTGCCAATGGGATTTGTGATGACATATAGTACAGGTTAGGTCACAATTGTTAAAGTACAACATCGGGGCTGGAGGGATGGCTCAGCGGATAAAAGCACTGACTTCTCTTCCAGAGGTCCTGAGTTTAATTTCCAGCAACCACATGGTGGCTCACAACCATCTGTAACAGGATGCACTCTTCTGGTGTGTGTCTGAAGACAGCTGCAGTGTAGTCATATAAATAAAAATAAATAAATCTCACTTGGGAGGCAGAGGCAGGTGGATTTCTGAGTTCAAGGCCAGACTGGTCTACAGAGTGAGTTCCAGGACAGCCAGGGCTACACAGAGAAACCCTGTCTCAAAAAACAAACAAAAACAAAAAACAAAACAACAACAACAAAAATCTTTAAAAAAGTACAACATCGGTCATAAAAGCTATGGAGGATGAGATTCTCTTACTCATTCAAAAATATTACAAAGTACCTGCCATGTGTCAGATACTGCTAAGCACAGTCCTACTGTCATGAAGCTTGAAGTCTGCTGATAAACAGGCAATTAAATATAGCTAGATTTTTTTTTAAAAGAGAGGTAAAGAACAGAGCACTTCATGGAATATATAGGACACATTTAACCCATACCTGGGGTGTTGAGTGATTTCTAAATTGTTAATAGTTACAAGAAGGTGTTGACAGAGCTTTCTTCTTTGTAGCCTAAGGCTCTTTCTTTCATCCAAAATTTTTTTATTGCACTCACATCATAACCAGGTATGCATTATACCATTATTAAATTTTATATTTCTATACAATTACTTCTGAAAAAAATTCTTGGGCTGGCAATATGGCTCAGCAGGTAAGAGGACTGATTGCTCTTCCAAAGGTTCTGAGTTCAAATCCCAGCAACCACATGGTGGCTCACAACCACCTGTAATGAGATCTGACGCCCTCTTCTGGTATGTCTGAAAGCAGCTACAGTGTACTTATTTCTAGTAACAATTAAATCGTTGGGTCAGAGTGAGCAGGGACGGAGGGATGGGGATTGACTGGAGTGAGCAGAGGTCCTAAAGTTCAATTCCCAACAACCACATGAAGGCTCACAACCATCTGTACAGCTACAGTGTACTCATATACATAAAATAAATCTTTTTTTAAAAATTCTTTAGTACTGTTGGTAGCCACACGTTTGAGCTGTTCGCCTCTTTTAAAGTACTTTGCAGACACTTAATGTTTATTGGATTACTTGATATTAATCTGAACACCAGAGAGTAAAAGCTATTTCTCGTCAGGTTTGCTCAATAGAATATTTTTTGTGCTGATGGAAATATTTTTGCATATTTGCACATAGCTATATAAGCGGGTGAGTACTTAAAATGTGTCTTATGAGTGGACTGAGCCAAGCTTCGAGAACTGGTGGGTTTCCAATCTCTTGCCTAAAGGTGCAGATTGTTTGGTAAGTGCTATTAAATGTCTACATGCTGAGCTGTTGAATGCCACAGGTAATAATAAATACGTGTGCATAGTGGCAAGCCATAATTAGCGCCTCACTTGCTGAATAGTAATCAATTCCGCATCCTGGCATCCTGACAGACGGACAGCTCCACGGGGTGAGAAGGTTGAAGTTCCTAATTCCACCTACTTTCGAGCGCACTTGCAGCAGTCCATCATTCCGAACTGCATCACGGATCTTGTAGTTCCACATAAGGTGACATCATTGCCGGTGTCACCTGGGAGTAGGCCTATAGCTACAGATAACTTCCGGTATCGCGTTGTCTTCTGGGAGTTGTAGTCCACACACGCTCGTTGGACTTCAGGACTCGTTGTCTGGGAACTACAACTCCCTGCTGTCCCCGAGATGCACCGGGTGTAGTCCAAGGAGCTTTGCGATTGCCTCAGCTAGTGAGAAGTGTGTGCTTTGGTGTCTTGAGAGGCTCGACTTCCACGATTGGGAGGGAAAAGTTGTACCCACATCTCTAAGGGATTCATTGGGGCCATTGTACTGGATCTTCAGTCGTTTGGGCGGCGCCATGGCGGTGAGTTTGGGCGGGAAGAGCGTCCTCAGGTTCGGGCCCTGGAACCCAGCTGGTAGGAACTCTGACCTCACCACATGCTGCCATTCGCCGAGAAGGGGGACATCCCTTTCTGAAAGACGCCTTTCCCTTGCATGAGGCAGGGCTTTCTTAGAGAATCAATTTGCTTCTCTCGCTAGATGAGCCAGGAACTTGCTGTCTTCCCTGTACATTGACTACTTGAATTCTGAATGCTGAGTTTTATCGTGTTCTTAATAAAAATAGAGGTAAAGAAGAACATTTAACATTTCAACTACAGCAAAAATTGGGCGTCTCACTGTGAATATGTTTAGTGCCCCCGAGCACTGACTTTTAAATATAACCCTAATTTAAAAATTAAGCAACTGGGCCCTGTCGTACAGATCTTGTAATCTGAGCTACTTTGGAGACTGAAGTAAGAGGATTGAAAATTAAAGGTTTGCGTGGACTACCGAATGAGTTCAGAGCCAACCCGAATAACTTAGCAGGACTGTCTCAGATAAGACGCGAAAAGGGATCCGGAGGGCTGGAGAGATGGCTTAGCGGTTAAGAGCACTGACTGCTCTTCCAGAGGTCCTGAGTTCAATTCCCAGCAACCACATGGTGGCTCACAACCATCTGTAATGGGCATCCGATGCCCTCTTCTTCTGTGTCTGAAGAAAGCGACTAGGTTTAATCTCCAGTACTGGGGAGTGGGATGGGGTAGGGAAATAAATAGCTTATCAGGAAGGAGGGTTATTAATTCCTGGTGTCCTCTTGAGCACGGTGGCCACGAGTTGAGAAACAGTTTTTCTTCCGGCTATGTACCCAGGTGGAGGAGCAGGGAAGGGTATTTCCAGGTAAGAACAATGACAAGAGGAACTGGAAGCAGAAACGATTGCCCAGGTGGATCCAAGAGAGGCAGTCAAATTCATAGGACTGGGTGGGCAGGCAGGCTAAGGATTGGTGAAAAAGTAGAAAATCCCTATAGGATTGAAGAGTTTTTGGAGCTAGATTTTTTTCCTTTTTTTTACGTAGGCCAGGTGGGCCTGAAACTCAGTGTAGCTCTTCCTGCTTCTTTTCCATATAGGGGGCTGGACTTCAGGGGTGCAGTATTGTATCCGGCTTAAAAGTAACTCATTTGTACTCTTCAGAAGATCATGGGTTTTCCCTTCCTTCTTTCTCTTTCTTACCTTCCTTTTTCCCTCCTTCCCTCCCTCCCTTCTTCCTCCTTTTCTTCCTTTTTGGAAGTGTTACTGGAAATTGAACCCAGTGCCTTGCACATGCTAGGCAAGTGGCCTACCATTATGTTGCATTCTCACCTTGAAAGAACTATTTATAGTCACTGTAAAATTTTTTGAAGTGTTTTTACACATGGATATTAGTATCCACTGTTAATGAGAGAAGTAGTGTTAGAGAGAGAGCAAGAGAGTGCAAGACAGGAAAAACTACAAGAAAGAGTGACTACAAGAGGCAGTGACTCATTTCTTCATTTTTATTCTGGTGATGTGTGTGTTTCTGATCTTGCAAGGTTAAATATCTGTAAGTAAATAATAATATAATTTGTATTCATGCAACACTTTGCAGTTTACAAAAGACAGTTGTGCCTAAAACAAATTGGAGCATTGAGAGAGTACTGAACTGGTAGAGTGAAAACCCGATAGAACGTATATAGGGTTCTGTATCTAGGAGGGCGTGGAGCCCAGGGCATGGGCAGGATAACAAGAGAAAGCAGAAATGGGAGTAAGGTGACAGTGTCTCACTCTTTTCACCAACTGCTGGCTAGCTGTCTCAAGTTCAGATTTGCTGTCTTGAAAATGATAATCACTTCATCCTTCTTGGGGTTGTAAGAGTGAGATGATGGTTTATAAGAGTGTCCTAGTAACTGCAGAATAGCAGGGCATGGTGCTGCATACCTTAATCCCAACATGTCAGAGGTAGAGGCAGGAGGATCTCTGTGAGTTTCAGGGCAGTCTGGCCTGCATAGTGTGCTAGGTTAGCCAGGGCTGCATAGTGAGGCTGTTGTTTCCAAAAGAAAACAACAGAAAACCCAGATGTCAAGCAAAATAAATGACATGCAGAATACCATGGATAAGAAGAGATTTGTTTTATATTAGCATCAAAAGCAGAATTCAGTATGCACTGGAGCCCTCTTCTGGTGTGTCTCAAGAGAGCAATGGTGTACTCATAATACATAAAATAAATAAAAAAAATCATTAAAAGGGGGGAGGGGGCTGGAGAGATGGCTCAGTGGTTAAGAGCACTGACTGCTCTTCCAGAAGTCCTGAGTTCAATTTCCAGCAGCCACAAGGTGGCTCACAACTATCTGCAATGGGATCTGATGCCCTCTCCTGGTGTGTCCGAAGAGAGCAATGGTGTACTCATATACATAAAATTAGTGAAAAAATCAGTATGCACTGGAGTAGAGTAGACTTATTAAGAAGTTGTTTTACAGGGCTGTAGAGATGGCTCAGCGGTTAAGAGCACTGACTGTTCTAGAGGTCCTGAGTTCAAATCCCAGCAACCACACGGTGGCTCACAACCATCTGTAATGAGATCTGGCGCCCTCTTCTGGTGTGTCTGAAGATAGCTACAGTGTATTCACATACATAAAATAAATAAATAAATCTTAAAAGAAAATAATTTAAGAAGTTGTTTAATAGTCCTGATGAGAATCTCAGGCATTTCCAATCTTTTGATGTTGTGACATGACTCTATTATCTACAAAGTTTGTGTGTGAGAATTGCACAATCCAGTTACCAAAAATAATATTTAAAAATATCAGGGTTTTTCTTTGTTTTTTTTTCGAGACAGGGTTTCTCTGTATAGCCCTGGCTGTCCTAGAACTCACTCTGTAGACCAGGCTGGCCTCGAACTCAGAAATCCACCTGCCTCTGCCTCCCAAGTGCTGGGATAAAAGGCATGCGCCACCACCACCCAGCAAAAAAAAATCAGTTTTTAAAGTAACTTTATGATTGGGCTGGAGCGAGTAGGGCCAGAGCAAGCAGGGCCAGAGCGAGTAGGGCAGGAGCTCAATTCCCAGCAGCCACATGATGGCTCACAGCCATCTGTACAACTACAGTATACTCATATACAGTAAATAAATAAATAAATAAACAAATCCTTAAAAAAAAAGTAACTTTATGATTTTGTGTTGGACCGCCTTCACTTTTCTAAGTATTCATGTGGTCTAATTAAACACGAGCAATATGGCGACAGCATTACATTGCAGTGCCTAATCTCCTCTGTCCTCCTCTATCTGTCTGTCTATCTTCCTGTCTGTCTGTCTGTCTGTTCATCTTTCTATCTGGGACAATGCCTCTCTTTGTAACCCTGTCCTGGAATCCATGTACCTACAGCTAAGCCTTAAACTCGAGGCCACCAACCCACCTAATGCTCCTGGTGAGTGCTGGGGTTTCAAGCATGTGCCACCATACCCAGCTCATATATAAATTTAAAAAGGTATTTAAAATGTCTTACATATTGATTTGAAGTAGATAGATAATAGCTGATTTTCTGTATGAGCAGAACTTTCTTCATCTGTTTATTTATTCAACAGACATGTAGTGAGCATCCTTTAGGTCAGACCCTGTTAAATGATGGGAGTTAAGTCATCAGGCAGAAGCCTGGGTGATTCAACCCAAAGGAGTTTGGCGATATTATACGTTCTAAGGGTTGAGCACAGATTAGGTAAAAAGTGGAGATGCCAAGTACAACTCGAATGCTACCTCTTGCCTGTTCTTGTTGTTTGTTTTCTTTTCTTCTATTAAAAGGTGTTTTTACTTGATTCCTGGAAACTACATGTTGAGTTCCCATATGATGTTTCAGTGCATGTATACGTTGTGATCCGGTGAAACATCTATTTCCTCAAACATAACTACTGCATAGTGATATTAGTTTGACCCTTTCCTGGAGTTCATTGTTGTGAGTCTAGGTATAGGATCATTGAAGGTGGGTGTGAGGAGTTCAAGCTGTCAGTGAGTAGCTTGATTCTTTGTGAACCTGACTTTGGTTTTTTCCTCTTGGTTTTTCCCACAGGTTCTCATGTTAGCCCAGGCTGGCCTCGAGCTTGCTGTGTGGCTGAGAGTGAACTTGAATTTTTGGTCCTCTTACTTCCTTGTCCCAAGTGTGGGAATTACAGGCATGTACTAGCATCCCTGGCTCTTACTTTTTAAAGCAATCTCTTTTGTCTTTTTGTATTTAATAGGAAAGAAAAGGAACAGCTAAATTAGACTTCTTGAAGAAGATTGAGAAAGAAGTCCAGCAGAAATGGGAAGCTGAGAAAGTGTTTGAAGTCAATGCAGCTCCATTGGAGAAGCAGAAGCAGACCAGGTGAGTCCGAGCAGCCTCGGGTTAACTGCCCGAGGAAGAGGGCGGTGAGAACGTGAGAGAGATAGCATCTGAGTGGGCTGAAGGTGCCTTCTGTGTTCCACTGAGGTCAAGGCAGCTCTCTCTATGGAATTCTTAGAGTTTGTTCATATCAAGATGTAAAGCAAAACAAAGAAACCCCACCAGCCCAAAAAATTCATTTATCCATGTGTGTGTTTGCATGTGTGTCATGATACTTGTAGAGGTCAGAGGACAACTTGCAGGAGTTCTGAGGATTGACCCTGAGCCTTTGCCTGTTGATCCATCTCGCCGGCAATTCAGATTTCTAAAATTAGTACTTTTCACATTTTGACAAAGGAGAATGTTTTGAAGTTTTATATTTACTGAGTGATAAAAGGAAAGAGTTTTTGTTTTTTTAAAGATTTATTTATTATTTACATAAGTACACTGTAACTGTCTTTAGACACACCAGAAGATGGTTGTGAGCCACCATGTGGTTGCTGGGATTTGAACTCATGACCTCTAGAAGAGCAGTCGGTGCTCTTAACCACTGAGCCATCTCTCCAGTCCCCTCCCCCACCTTTTTTTGAGAGAGATTCTTACTGATAGTTACCCCAATATGAATAAAATTTTGTAGGGTCACTGTATTTGTTGATCTTATTTAATAAACATGTATATTGCTTTGATATTAGGATAATTTTGAGACAAATTGTAGACAATGATTATTGGAGGAAAAATACTGCAAAGATTGTCCTCTCAAAGAATGCCACAAAAGCTGGACGTGATGGTGCATGTCTTTAATCTCAGCATTTAGGAGGCAAAGACAGGCACATCTCTGAGTTTGAGGCCAGCCTGGCCTACGGAGCGAATTCCAGGACAGCAGGGCTACATAGAAAAACCCTGTCTCAAAAAAACAGAAGAAAAAAATATTCCACAATAAATCTATGTTAAATTACTCAATTTGGATATGTTGACATATATTGAAGTCAGGCATGGTGGCACGTACCTTTAATTCTAGCACTTGTGAGGTAGGCACATCTTTAGTTCCAGGTAAGCCTTGTCTATAAAACAAGTTCCTGGACAGCCAGACCTATATAAAGAAATCCTGTCTCAAAAAAAAAACAAAAGAAAAATACGTATGTTCAGATCACAGTAGTGGTGGCTAGCTGAATTTTCTGTGTGCCAGGCAACACTATATTCTTGTTGAATCTTAAAACTTTTTTATCATGTTTGTTTATGATTATTTTTTAATGTTTATGGGAATTTTGCTTGCATGTATGTCCATGTACCATGTGGGTGCCTGGTGCATCCAGAGGTCAGAAGAGGGTGGTCAGATCCCTTGGAACTGGAATTACAGACAGTTGTGAACTGCCATGTGGGTGCTGGGAACTGAACTCTGGTCTGATCGAAGAGCAGCAGATGCTCTTAACCTTTCCAGTCCTCTTTTTTTTAATTTTTGGATTTTCAAGACAGAGTTTCTCTGTATTAGCCTGGCTGTCCTGGAACTCTGTAGACCAGGCTGGTTTTGATCTCAGAAATCTGCTTAACAACCTTTTAAGGTGTGGGATTATTATTATTATTTATTTATTTATTTATTTATTTATTTATTTTTATTATTATTATTTTATCCAGCCATTACCTTCCTCTCAGTCCTGCTTCCCACAGTTCCTTATCCCATTCCCCCCATCACCCACCCTCCCCAAGCGGATGTCCTCTCAGGCCTCTGAATTCCCTGGGGCCTCAAGTCTCTGGAGGGTTAGGTGTGTCTTCTCTGACTGAGGCCAGAGCAGGAAGTCCTCTGCTGCTTATGTCCGGGGTCTACTATATGCTGCCTGGTTGGTGGCTCAGTGTCTAAGAGATCTCAGAGGTCTGGGTTAGTTGAGACTGCTGATCTTCCTATGGGGTCGCTCTCCTCTTCCCCCTCCTCCTCCTCCGCTTCTTCCAGTCTTCCCCTAATTTAACCACAGGCATCCCTAATGGACATTCAGTCCATTGTTTGGGTCTAAGTATCTACATCTCTCTTGGTCAGCTGCTTGTTGGGCCTCTCAGAGGATAGCCATCTTGTCTGTAAGCACACCATCACATCAGTAATAGTGTTAGGCCTTGGAGCCTCCTCTTGAGATGGATCCCAATTTGGGCTGGTCACCGGACCTCCTTTCCCTCAGTCTCTTCTCTGTTTCTTTTTTGTTTGTTTTTTGTTTTTTGGAGACAGGGTTTCTCTGTGTAGCCCTGGCTGTCCTGGAACTCACTCTGTAGACCAGGCTGTCCTTGAACTCAGAAATCCGCCTGCCTCTGCCTCCCAAGTGCTGGGAATAAAGGTGTGTGCCACTACTGCCTGGCCTCTTCTCTGTTTTTGATCCTGCAGTTCTTTTAGGTAGGAACAATTCTGGGTCAGAGTTACTGACTGTGGAATGGCAATCCCATTCCTCCACTTGATGTCTTGTCTTTCTATTGGAGGTGGACTCTACAAGTTCCCTCTCACCACTGTTGGGCATTTCATCTAAAGTTCCTCCCTTTGAGTCTTGAAGTCTCTTACCTCCCAGGTCTCTGGTACTTTCTAGAGGGTCCCCCACCTCCCATGTTTTGTTTGTTTTGTTTTGAAACAAGGTCTAACACTGTGTCAGGCTGGCCTCAAACTTTCCATGTAGCACAGAATGACCTGAGTTGATTCTCTGCCTCTATCTCTTCTACCTAGGATTACTGCCATGTGTCATCATGCTTGATCTATGTGATGGTGGGGATTAGACCCAGGGCTTTGGGTCCCCTGGGCAAGCACTCTGACTAAGCTATCCCCAACCCAATAAACAATTTTTTTTTTTACTATGTTTTTTTATATATGGTGAAACAGGTACAGAGAGGCTAAATGAATATCTCAAAGTTGATAAGAGTTCACAAGCTTTTGAGACAGGGTCTTTATTATGTAGCTCTAGATGTTCTGAAACTTGCTATGTAGACCAGGCTGGTTCTGCCTCCCCAGTGCTGGGTTAAAAGCATGGCTTCTACCTGTGGCTCTGCCCTTCTAAGTATGAACCAGGCAAGACCAGCTTAGTTCCTGATAACTGTTGAAATTACAGTGAGACTGTAGACTGCTTTTAGGGCTCACTAATTCTAAAATCTGCCCTCTTGGCTTACTCCTTAGCTGTACTCTAATGGAGTACAGGGAGTAAGATGGACTGGCTGGCCTACGTTATCTGTTGTTATACCTTAGCCTACTGCTCATTGCATCAGTTGTGTGGTTTTACAAGTTTAGTCCCCTTTAAAGAAGTGTAATCAAAAATGAATCACAATAGTGCTCGTTCTCTAAAAGAGAGCAAGCTGTTGAGATATGCAGCAGTGTTGAGGAATATTATTAATATTGTGAAAAGGAAATTGTAAAAGTCTTCATGAAGCATACTGTGCTTTATGTAAAATTCACGAGTGAGCCACACTAAGTGATACATTTGTTGCAGATCATACCCATATTTGTAAACTATGGAAAAAAGAAGAGAGTGACCTAAAGCCAACTAGAGTTCTCTCTTTTCCCTTGTGGGGAGGAGAGAGCGCACGTGGGTGGCGTCACTGAGTTATAACTTGGAGGGTGCATTTGTAAGTGCTCAGTTATGCTACACACCATAATAAAATAAAAATTTTTTAAGGTTTTTTTTTTTTTTTTTTTTTTTTTGAGACAAGGCCTCGGTATATATCCCTGGATGACCTGGAGCTCACTATTTATATAAGAGATCTCTTGCCTCTGCCTTCCATCCTGACTGAAAAATGAGCACTTAAAAATGTGCCATTTATGCTGTGTGATACCAATACTTCTTGTGGAACAGGAAGATAGTCTGAGACATGAAACAGTCATTTATGAATATATGATGTTTTTAAAGTCAACCTTATTTTAATTGTTGGAGACCTTTTACTTTCGGGTTTATAAACTTAATATCTTTTTTGAGACAGTCTTACTTTGTAGCTTTAGCTGGCCTAGAATATTCTCTTTGAACCAGGCTGGGCTCAAATTCACAGAGTTACACCTGCCTTTGACTCCCGAGTGGTGGGCTTAAAGGTACGTGCCACCCTGGCAGCCTAAACTTGATATCTTTTAAATAGGTAAATTTTATTTTGGTTTTAAAAAGATTTTATTTTTGTATTATGTTGCTTTGCCTGCTGCATAACTGTACCAGTGAGTGCAGTGCCTGCAGAGTTCAGAAGAATTACAGGTAGGTGTGAGTTGTCATGTGGGTACCGAGAACCCAACCTGGGTCTTCTTTTAAGAGCAACCATTGCTCTTAAACACTGAGCCATCTCTCCAGCTCCTTAAGTAACCAGACTCTAAACAGAGTACTTAAATAACCAAGCATCCTTTCCAACCCATTGTTTATTATGAAAGAAGTATAACGTTTTCTTTTCTACGTGATTTTTTTTGCAGCAAGGGCAAATACTTTGTTACCTTCCCGTATCCATACATGAATGGCCGCCTTCATTTGGGACACACCTTTTCCTTATCCAAGTGTGAGGTAAAACTCTAAGTTTGTGAAGATGGGATAGGGAGGATAGGGAGATCTATAATAAATACCAGGTTGAAAAAATTGTGGGTGTAGAATTTATTTCCTATTAAATTCAAATTCTTACTTTTAAAGAGTAATTTCGATAGTTGAATTTTTATAGTTTTGTTTGCATGCCATATGTATATTTGTTCAGTGGTCTAGACATGTGCATGTTCAAAATTTGTGTGTTGGTGAAAAACATTAAAAGGATAGTGCACTAGAATTGTTTAGTGGTAGGTGTCTGGTGTTCTAAAGCTGGGAAGAGAGAAAGTGCTGCTGTCAAAGTTAGCGTTTTGTATACATCTACCATTTATGCCGATCACTGAGGTTTGACTTTCTTCCTGTAGTTTGCAGTAGGATACCAGAGATTAAAAGGAAAAAGCTGTCTGTTTCCCTTTGGCTTACACTGTACCGGTATGCCTATTAAGGTAAGACTGCAGAGAGGGCTGCTTCTTCTCTTTAGCTTAGAGTAACAATGATGCCAGGTTCTTGGTTTTGGAATTGGGTTTTCACATTGTACCAAATGAGTTGAATTTGTTTTGTTTTTGTTTTTTGGTTTTTCGAGACAGGGTTTCTCCATTTAGCCCTGGCTGTCCTGCAACTCACTCTGTAGACCAGGTTGGCCTCGAATTCAGAAACCTACCTGCCCGTGAAAATTAATTACAAACACTTTGGAAGGGCTAGGGAGATGGCTATATGGGAAAAGCACTTGCCAGGCAAGCCTGATGACCCAGAATCCACCTAAAAGCAGAGCATGCAAACGTATAATGTCATCGTGCCCCTACCAGGGGATGGGAGCAGAAAATTGCTAGAAGCTTGGGGTCAGTTAGCCTGGCATATGGAATAGTGAACAAGAGAGCCTATCTCAAGATGGAGGCCGGGACTGACACCTGTAGATGTCTTCTGACTTCCACACTTGTATGCATGCGTGTGCCCACACAGACTACTCGAAGAAGGGCTTAAGTAAAAGTATACATTAGCTACGTGTGGTCCTTCAGAGTTGACACAAGAGAACACTGAGGGTTGAGGCCAATCTGAACTACACACACTGTGTGACCCTGTTTCATGGAGAAAAGCACAAAGCACAAAGCATACAGGAATGCACAAGTGATTTCTTTTTTTTTTTTAATGTATTTTGAGTAATTTATACTTTCCTATCTGTTAAAATTGGGTAATTATTTTTAACAAGTAACATGTGCAGTGATGTATACATTTGTACACACAGAAGCACAAAATAATACATATCATATAGTGACCATTTTGTCAAGTTCATGTCTTCATTTGTTGCTGGTGCATAGTATGCACACCTTTCATCTCAGTGCTTGGGAAGTAGATTCAGGTGGATGTCTTACAAGTTTGAGGTCAGCATGATCTACACAGTGACTTCAAGGCCAGCCAAGTCCACAGTGAGACCCTGTCTCAAAAAACAAAACAAAACAAAAAAAAAAACCAATCCTAACATGCAGGAGGCAGAGGCCAGCAGATCTGAGTTTGCAGCCAGCCTGGTCTACTAGTCTACATAATGACTTCCAGGCTAGCCACATCTACATAGTGAGACCCTCTCTCAAAAACAAAACAAAACAAAACAAAACAAACGCTTATTTTAGTGGTAATTTCCAAGGAAAAATGGATCAGAAAACTAGAATTTAAAATCTCTCTCTCTCTCTCTCTCTCTTTCTCTCTCTTTCTCTCTCTCTTTTTGGTTTTTTGAGACAGGGTTTCTCTGTGTAGCCCTGGCTGTTCTGGAACTCACTCTGTAGACCAGGCTGGCCTTGAACTCAGAAATCCGCCTGCCTCTGCCTCTTAAGTGCTGGGATTAAAGGCGTGTGCCACCACTGCCTGGCTCTCTTATTTATTTATTTATTTATTTATTTATTTATTTATTTAGAGAAAAAAATACCTACAAAGACAGTTTGTAGGTTCTGGCTGTTCTGGAGTTCGTGTAGACCAGGCTAGCCTGAACTCACAGAGCTCCTCCTTCCTCTGCCTTCTGAGTGCTGAGATTAAAAGCATGAGTCACCACAACTGGCTGAAAACAATTTTAAAAGTACTAGAATTAGGATTTTTGTTTTGTTTGGTTTTGGTAAGATAATTTTTCATGTAACCTAGGCTGTTCTTGAACTTGCTATGTAGCTAGGATGACCTGCCTCTGTCTACTAAGTACTGGAATACACATGGTACCATCGTGCCTGGTGAATGTGGTATAGGGTTATAGAACCCAGGACTTCATGTGGCTGAGGCAAGCACTGTGATGCCCAAGTTGCACCTCCAGCCCAGGAACTTCTTATTCCCTAGCCTGTTGTTTTGGCAAATGTCTGACTTGCAGAAGAGGTGAAAGGATGGCAAGGGGAATACGCAATACTTTTACTTACAGTCTGCTGCCTTTGCTTTAGCTCTGGCAGCTCATACCTAGGCACTCAAGCCTTTCTTGTTTCCTCTGTGTACTTTGTGGAAGAGAGTGGCCGATGTCATGCTATCCACCTGACTATCTTAGCATGCATCTCTCTCTCTATAAGTACATAGAGGGCATCTCTTTTATAGCATATATTTCTTTTGTAGTGTGCATCTCGTGTGAATCTCTATAGCATGCACCCCTTTTTGTATCATTCTTCCCTTGTAATGTGAATCTCTTTGTACTGTGCATCTCTCCCCCGTAGTCTTCATCTCACTTGTAGCATGCATCTTTCTTTCCCTTATAGCATGCATCTATCTGACTTGTAGTGTGTCCCTCTGGAAAGCAAGGTCATTCTGTGTATCACTGCAGTCATATCATCTCCTTTTTTTTTTGTTTTTGTTTTTTTGAGACAGGGTTTCTCTGTGTAGCCCTGGCTGTCCTGGAACTCACTCTGTAGACCAGGCTGGCCTCAAACTCAGAAATCCATCTGCCTCTGCCTCCCAAGTGCTGGGATTAAAGGCATGCACTACCACTGCCCAGCGACAATAATCTTTAAAATGAAAGACCATTATTAGTATTGTTACCTATAATGACATATTGTGTTTTATATATCTTTGCATTTCTGCTGTTCAGTGTATTTGTATGCTGCATTGAGTACTCTAGATAGTGAATAAAATACAAATTGTATCAGTGGATTTTGAGGTGTGTGATTTACATCTTTTGGGTTTTTTATAATGATAATGTATTTAATGATATATGTCTATATATATGTTACATAAAATGTCAGAAAGCCAATTTTAGTTGGTTTTGGAAACAGCATTATCTCCTTGAGTTCTGAACTTGGCCCTCCCTGATGTCTTGGTATAGGCATGTGCTGACAAGCTGAAGAGAGAAATAGAGTTGTATGGCTGCCCCCCTGATTTTCCAGAGGAAGAAGAGGAAGAGGAAGAAAGCAGTGCTAAACCTGGAGATATAGTACTGAAGGATAAAGCCAAAGGAAAAAAGGTCTGCTGGTCATTTATGTTTCGGTTGTCTCAGCCTTCATTGTTTTCATTGTTTGGTTTACTTGTACATAGCCAACATGGCACTGTACCTGACACATGAAATGTACCTGGTAATTTAAAAGGCAGGATTGCATCAAGGCTACTTAGGTGGTTGAGTGGGTAAAGGTCTGTCCAGGTAAGTCTAGCATCTCCATCCCAGCAGCCCATTGTTTCCCTGGGAGGAAGAGAGAAGAATCCATAGAAGCTTGTGGTCCAGGTACTCTGGAGTCACATTATCGAACAAGCAGCAGACCCTGTCTCAGACAAGCTGGAAGATGCTACCAGAGGTTGTCCTGGCTTCCATGTGTACACCAAAGATACTGATGAGGATGCATACAATGTACCCACAAAGATGAAAAGTACATTAAATCAAAGGACCCATGTTCTAGTCCCAGTTCCCTCATAGTGGCGTAATGATCACTAGAACTCTAGTCCTAGGGTACCCGATCCCGTCTTTTTTGCTTCTGGGTACCTGCATGCACATGATACACAGACATTCATGCAGGTAAAACACCCATATATAATACTCATTAAAAAAAATCAAATCAAAATTCACCTGGCCTTATTGTTTTTACCCTAATGATCTATTTTTGACTTGAAAGAGTTTCAGGACAGCAGTGCTCCAGCATGGCTTTTGCCCACCTCCCCTAATGTTACTCTTCGGCAACTATGATATAGTCATTCTACCCAAGCAACCAACATTAGTGCAGTGCTGGCTCAGAAGCTGAGAATTCACCGGGCGGTGGTGGCGCAAGCCTTTAATCCCAGCACTTGGGAGGCAGAGGCCGGCGGATTTCTGAGTTCGAGGCCAGCCTGGTCTACAGAGTGAGGTCCAGGACAGCCAGGGCTACACAGAGAAACCCTGAGCTATTTCTACAGCTTCCTTATTTCAATTAGAATTTGTGTGTGTGTGTGTGTTGTGTGTTGTGCAAAGGCTACACAGTGAGACCCTTTCTTAAAAAGAAACAAACAATTACCAAGTAGGATTACTAAATTACAATGGGATGCTGAACAGTGGTTGGGCATGCTCAGTGGAATTTGTGTTTGTTTTCAGAGTAAAGCTGCTGCCAAAGCAGGATCTTCTAAGTACCAGTGGGACATTATGAAATCCCTTGGGCTCTCTGATGAAGACATAGTGAAGTTTTCTGAAGCAGAACATTGGCTTGATTATTTCCCACCACTGGCTGTTCAGGATCTGAAGAAAATAGGTTTGAAGGTATGCTATCACCTTTGATTAAAGAAAAGTAAAAGGCATTTATTTTTGTATCATTTTAAAAGATATAGAAAACTTAAATATGCAATAATATATTCTGGCTGAATGTCACCAATAATTTGAATTAGATTGACAACTACTAGGACTTAATGTAAGGAAAAAACCTTCAGTATCTGCCTTATTAGTATAAATCTATTAGCAAATGGTAGAAAAGGATTTTATTTAAAGAATAGGACGAGCCAATGTTTAACTTGAATATATTGACTGTATTACTTAATTATTCCTTTTAAATTTATTGTAAATCTTATATGTTAGCTAATGTGTCAGTGGTTTTATTTTGGTTTTTGTTTTTCTAGACAGAGATTTTCTGTCTATCTATCCCTAGTTGAGTTGGAACTCTGTAGAACAGGCTGATCTCAAATTCGGAGATCCTCCTGCCTCTGCCTCCTTAGTGTGGGGACTAAAGATATGTGCCACTGCCTAGCGAATATATGGATTGTAAAACCTATCAATTAAACAAAATATTTTAATGATTTATATGTATTCAATATATAGAGCTGGAAATTTTTTTAATACGTGATCTAATTTTAAGTTCGAGTAAAGAGTAGAAAAGTGCTGGACGGTGGAGGTGCACGCCTTTGATCCCAGCACACATAAGATAAATAAGTCTTTAAAACAATAGAATTATTTTTTCCTTTTCTTTCTCTAGGTAGACTGGCGGCGTTCCTTCATAACCACGGATGTGAATCCTTACTATGATTCTTTTGTCAGGTGGCAGTTTTTAACTTTAAGAGAAAGAAATAAAATTAAATTTGGGAAGCGGTGAGTTTGTTTTCTTTAGTATAATAAATGAAAAATCATAATTCTTGCATTACAATTCAGTATATGTGTCCTGTGTCCACCCATCTGTCATCTGTCTTACCTCTTTTCTCTTTTTTACCACTCTCTTCTTATTTTGTATCTTTTGTTTTCCTCTGTTCTTGCCAGTGTCTTATTTTTTTTTATTTTCATATTTTTTGTGTTGAATTTAGAACCCTGTACCTCCTTAACAGGCATTTTGTCACTGAGCTACATTTTCAGTTTCTTGCTGGTCAGTGTCTTAATTCCTCTGAATTGTTTTTTTTATTTTCAGCAACTAGAACCAGAGGGAATGGGATGATTCTGTTCAGTGTTCCTAGCAAACCACTTGCAAAATTACTTGTGTTTTGGCTTATACTTCTATGTGTAGATCAAGTGAAAGTGACTTACACTTCATATGTGACTTTATCTTACAGTCTAACTAATGTTAGACCACAGTTTTCAGTCGTGTTCCCTTTCATGAATGTGGAGATGTGAATACCTGTGCTTATAGAACTACTCATCAAAGCATGAATCATAGATTTATAGACACTGGCTCAGATGAAGGGCTTAGCTATAACTCACCATTGTGCGGTATTATTGACAGTGGCTGATAAATTACAATGTAACTTGAATATGACAGTATTTAATGCTTATTGCTCTTTTTTTAGGTACACTATTTATTCCCCAAAAGATGGACAGCCTTGCATGGATCATGACAGACAAACTGGAGAGGTGATTGTCTCAGACACTAGACACCAAGTAGTTACGGTAACACTCCTTAGTGTAGCCACACCAAGAGTACTGTCTTCATTAGAAGGAAGAATTAGTTCCCATGTGCCAGAGTCTTATGTCAGAAATTAGAAGCAGATCCCTCTGTAGGTAGCAGGTTGAATCCACATCTTTTCCCTTAGAGCTTTGTCTTGTTTATTTGTTTAGGGTGTTGGACCTCAGGAATATACTCTGGTTAAACTGAAGGTACTTGAACCATACCCATCAAAATTAAGGTAGGTTTGTTAAAAAATATACTACTACTACTACTACTACTACTACTACTACTACTACTACTACTTCTCTTCCTCCTCCTCCTCTTCTTCCTCTTCCTCTTCCTCCTCTTTCTCCTCCTCCTCCTCTTCTTCCTCTTCCTCCTCTTTCTTGTTGTTGTTGTTATTATTATTATTATTATTATTATTATTATTATTTTGGAGACTGGGTTTTGCTTTGCAGCCTAGTGCTCTTACCTCAGCCTTCTGGGTACTGAGATTACAGATGCCACTATGTCTGTCTTGATTTATCATTTTGAACAATCAGGTAACTATGACGGAATCTACATTTTTAATATAAATATGTGTTTTTCTTCTTAGTGGCTTGAAAGGGAAAAATATCTTCCTAGTGGCTGCTACACTCAGACCTGAGACTATGTTTGGACAGACAAATTGTTGGGTTCGGCCTGATATGAAATACATTGGGTTTGAGACAGCAAATGGAGATATATTCATCTGTACCCAGAGAGCAGCCAGGAATATGTCATACCAAGGCTTCACCAAGCACAATGGAGTGGTGCCGGTTGTGAAGGAGTTAATGGGAGAGGTGAGTTGGGGAGCATACTCTTAATTTTCATTGTATAGTTAGAAGGAAGAATTATCAGTGGAGCTTGAAAAAACATCAAAAGCCTTTGTATTTATTCATTTAGACTATCCGTGAGGTAATGTGTGCAGGGCACTTGCATTTTTTTGACTTATTACATGTATATTGGCTTAAGCAAGCCCCACCTGAGTGAAGGCACAGAGCTGTCCTAGTGTTCTCTAGAAGGCTCTGCCATGCTGAATCCTCACTCTCCAAAGGGGCCAAAGGGGCCTCTGCCCCTCTTCATCCCTGCTAAGTGCTGTACTTGAACTTGATCTAATGGAATCATTCTATGTGTCCAGCCAATGCCAGCATTCTGTTTGCTCTGTATGTGCCTTTTTACTGTATAGTAGTGTATTAGTCAGGGTTCTCTAGAGTCACAGAACTTATGGTAGTCTCTATATAGTAAAGGAATTTATTGATGACTTACAGTCTGTAGTCCAACTCCCAACAAAGGTCAGCAGCAGCTGTGAATGGAAGTCCAAGGATCCAGCAGTTGCTCAGTCCCACAAGGCAAGCAGGTGAAGCAGAGAGGGCCTTCCTTCTTCCAATGTCCTTATATAGGTCTCCAGCAAAAGATGTGGCCCAGATTAAAGGTGTGTGCCACCACATCTTTAATCCCAGATGACCTTGAACTTGGAGTTCTTTCTGTCTTCTGGGATTCATAGCCACTATGCCTCAAGATCTCCATGCCAAGATTCAGGTCAGAAACTTGTATCTCTTAGCTTCCAGATTAGGGCCACAGGTGAGCCTTCCAATTCTGGATTGTAGTTCATTCCAGATATAGTAAAGTTGATAACCAGGAATAGCCACTACAAGTAGTAACTGCATGATCCCTAAAGTCCTCTTTTTGGAGTTTGTTTCAGCTTAATAAGTATTTGATTGTAAAAATACATAGTTCTTCCTTGGGTTAATAGCTCCATGAGAATAATGTTTTTGAAAACGTTGCCTATGTTCCTGATATTGGAGTGAGAACTGCTTTTCGCCTACTTAGTAAATGATGTATTTGGTTCCCTAGAAATAACCTTTTACAAGAAAAATGTGATAGTCATTGTCTTGCAATTAGTTGAGTTTTACCCTCCTCCCCCCCCAGCCCCCATGTGTTCGGGCACCTGCTCGCTCAGGCCCATAGGTTCTTTATTTGTTTCTCATTACGGATCATTATGAACCACCATGTGGTTGCTGGGATTTGAACTCATGACCTCCAGAAGAGCAGGTGGTGCTCTTAACCGCTGAGCCACCTCACCGGCCCCCAAGTTTTATTTCTTATTTATGTTGTTTTGTTGTTGTTGTTTTTTGTTGTTGTTGTTGTTGTTGTTATTTTTGAGAAAGGCTCTTATGTAGCCCAGGCTAGCATTAAGGTTGCTACATAGCCAGTGATGACTTTAAATTTCCTGTCTCTGCCTTCTGAGTGCTGGGATTACAGGCATGTGCCGTGACACCCGGTGTTAGGTGATGGTGCAGATTGAGCCCAGGGTCTCCCACATTGCTGGGCAAACACTGTACCAGCTGGGCTACAGCCCTAGCCATCTGGTTTCCTTTTTGGTTGTATTAGACATCTTATTGGTAGCCTGTCCTGGTCTTGAACTTGTGGCAGTTCTTCTACCTCTGCCTGCCAAGTCCTGAGATTATAGCCACTGTGCCCACCTGATACCTTGTAAGCTTTTACAGGATTCAGAAGTCAAAAGATGGCCAGGCATGGTCGTGCAAGCCTTTAATCCCAGCACTTGGGAAGCAGAGGCACATGGATTTTTGTGAGTTCAAGGCCAACCTGGTCTACAGAGCGAGTTCCAGGACAGCTTAGGGATATTACACAGAGAAACCTTGTCTCAAAAAACAACAACAACAAAAAAAAACCAAACCAAACCAAACCAACCAAACAAACAAAGAAACAAAAAAAGAAAGAAAGGAAGGGAGAAAGAAAAGAAGAAAGAAAAAAAAATAAAAAGAACAATACTTTTTTAAGGCTGGGTTGTAGTCAGTGGAGAGCTTGCTGGTGTTGTGAGGCCCTAATGTCAGCCCTCAGCGTCATCAGGGGAAGTGGACAACCACACTTTTTCATTTTCCTTTCCAGATGTAGTTAAAGGTGTCTGTCCTGTGTGTTCTTCCAGGAATATTTCATGGTTTATATACGTTACAGGCAAATACTTAATGGATATTGTGCTGTGCCTCACTTTCTGTTCCCTTACTGTCTCTTGACAGTTTCCTTGTGGTTGTTTATAACTACACAAACACCCACTGTTTGGCTATTATTATAATAGGTGGGAGTTTGAATGGTTTGTCTTTTACTCTAGAAGCAGTTTTTGTATATCTCATCAGTTTCCATTTTGTCTGAGTTCTTAAAAACAGTATTAACAGTACATTGTTTCCTGTTCTTTCTATTTTTAGTTTTTATTTTTTTTTTCTTCTGAGACAGGGTTTCTCTGTGTAGCCCTGCCTGTCCTGGAACTCACTCTGCAGACCAGGCTGGCCTTGAACTCGGAAATCCGCCTGCCTCTGCCTCCCAAGCGCTGGGATTAAAGGCGTGCGCCACCACCGCCCAGCTCTATTTTTAGTTTTAATTTACTATTTGTGTGTGTGTCATAGCTCATGTGTGGATCTTACAGGACAGCTTTCAGGAGTATGTTCTCTCCTTCCACCACTCAGCTTGTCAGACTTGAAGTACAAACATTTTTTTCCAGTCCCTTCAGTACTAGGGGCTGACCATAATCATGCTAAGCAGATGCTCCATCTCTAAGCTGTGCCCCACAGGTGCCCAGTCACTGAGCTGTGCTTCACAGATGTTGTTCAGTCACTGGGCTGTGCTTCACAGATGTTGCTCAGTCACTGAGCTG